>NW_028261382.1:27143829-27296713 GCF_051295495.1 Thamnophis sirtalis
ATCACCCCTCTTTCTGAGATAAGAAGTTGTCTATAGGTGGTTCTATCGTGTTTTTGTTCTACATTCATATTTTCAATTGCATGTCTAGGAATTGCCCACATGGGCACTTTATCATTTAGTTTATGTTGATATTTTTTCCAAACCCGCAATAAAGCATTTCTTAAGATGTGATTTTTAAATTTCTTATCCGTTTTTTTGTTAAATAACAGGTAAGCATGCCAACCATATAACAAGTCATATCCCTCGATATTCAAAATTCTGTCATTAGTTAGATGAATCCAATCACTAATTGCAGATAATGCCACTGCATCATAGTATAATTTTAAGTTAGGTAATTTCAATCCTCTTTCACGTGCATCTTGCATTATTTTCATCTTTACCCTCGGCTTCTTTCCTGCCCACACAAATTTGTTGATACCCTTCTGCCATTCTAAAAGATTCGCATCTCTTTTAAGTATTGGTAACATTTGAAAAAGAAATAAAAATTTTAGTAAAATGTTCATTTTTACTACCGCTATTCTACCCAGCAAGGACAAATGCAGTTTTTCCCACCTTTTCAACTCCAACTGTGTACTATGCCAAAGTGATTCATAATTATACTTGTATAATTTCCCATTTGAGATTAAAATATTAACTCCAAGATATTTAACTTTTTTAACTACCTCACATCTTAGCATCGCCCCCAGTTCTTCCTTCTGTTTGGTAGTCATATTTATAGCTATTATTTTGGTTTTTCCTAGATTTATTTTAAATCCTGAGACTTGACCATATTGATTGATCGTATTCAATAATACCCTACTAGTTTCCTGCGGTTGTTCCAATATTATAACCAGATCATCCGCAAATGCACGGACTCTATATTCTTGCTGTCTAATTTTAATCCCTTTTAGACCGCCCAGGCCCCGTATCTTATTCAACAATATTTCCAAAGTTATAATAAACAATAATGGGGACAGAGGACAGCCCTGTCTTGTACCTTTTTCAATTTGAAAGGAGTCTGTCAGATTTCCATTGACAATGATCTGGGCTGTTTGCTACTGATATATTGCACCAATTGACCGTAAAAAGCCATCTCCTATCTGCATTTTTTGCAATGTCTTCAGCAGGAATTGCCAATTAACTCGATCAAAGGCTTTCTCCGCATCCAAAAATATGAATGCGGCCGGGATTTGATTGTTCTTTCCCAGGTATTCTAAAGCGTTGATAATTAATCTAACGTTGTCCTTCATCTGTCTGCCCTGTATAAAACCAGTTTGATCGGTATGTATCAGTTGCTGAATTACCCCCATTAGCCTATTTGCTAATATTTTAGTAAAAATTTTATAATCTACATTGAGTAATGAAATAGGTCTGTAATTTTTTGGTTGGGTAAGGTCTTGATCTTCTTTGGGTATCAACGATATGAACGCAGTCTTCCACGAAGGAGGCACTTTCCCTCCCGATTGAATTTTATTGAATAGTTCTCTGAAGGGTTCTACCATTTCTAACTGTAGATTTTTATAATAAACAGCTGTTAAACCATCTGTGCCTGGTGCTTTCCCTAACTTTAATTGTTTAATTGCCTGCAAAATTTCCCCAGAGGTTATAGGTTGATTCAGCTTATGCCTATGTTCTTCTCTAACTAGGGGGATTTTCTCTTTATCTAGGAATTTGTCTATATCTCCGTCCTTAATTTTATCCCCTTTATACAACTCTGTAAAAAATTCCCGAAATACCTTTTGAATCTCTTCCTGTTGAAACACTTCCTTCCCTCTGTAACACAATTTGGATACATTTCGAGCTTTCCTTTTTTTTCTAATCTGATAAGCCAACCACCTACCGGGTTTATTTGCATTGCAGAAAGTATTATGTTTAGCATATAATAAACTAGTAGCTACCTGGTCAGAGATCAGCATATCAAACTGAGATTTTAATATAGCAATTGTTTCCCTAATCTTTGTATCTCCTGGATTCAATGTTAACTCTGACTCTTTCCCTTTAATTTCCTCTTCCAATTCTTTTCGTTTTTGCCCTTGTTTGTGTCTATGTATTTTGTTTATATTCATTAATACTCCTCTCATATACGCTTTGCTTGCATCCCATACATATTCCAAAGATGTACCCTTGTTCATATTGAGAACAAAATATTCCGATAGCAATTTTTTACAATCATTAACATACTTTTCATATCTAAATAAGTTTTCATTCAACCTCCAGGACCTTCTTGGCTGGGCTACCCTTCCCAATTCCATCCAGACTGGATTATGGTCTGAAAGAACTCTCGCCATAATCTTTGTCTTCTTCACCCTACAAAGTAAATCATTTGTAATTAGTATAAAATCAATCCTTGAAAGAGATTGATGTCTATTGGAAAAAAAGGTAAAGTCATGTTCTTCTGCATGCCTCTCGCGCCAAGCGTCTCGCAATTCAAAGTCGTCCAGCATGTCAAAAAAGGCTTTGGGTAACTTAGCTCGAAATTTGGTGTTCGGGCGAGCTGTCTTCTTATCTCTTTTGGTGTCGATCACGCCATTCCAGTCACCCAATAATATACAAGACTCAAAGTCCCACTGTACTAATTTAGCGTGGAGATTTCTATAAAATCCATCTTGTTGTTGATTAGGAGCATAAATTCCCAAAAGTAACGTCTTTTTCCCTTCTAAGATTAAATCTAATGCAATATATCTTCCAAAGGGATCTGCTTCAATTAGCTCAGCTTTAATATCTTTTCTTAAATATACTACTATGCCATTTTTCTTTTCCATGGCTGAGGTCGCAAAATGTTGGCCCAGTTTGGGGTTAAACAAATATTTTTGATCGGTTGATTTGATATGAGTTTCTTGCAAGCAAATTATGTCATTCTTAAACTGTTTGAGATAATGAAATATTTTCTTTCTTTTCTGTGGAGAGTTCAGTCCGTTAACATTCCATGTCAAAATCTTAGTTGTCATTTTTGGTTGCCTGAAGCTTTTTTAGAGCCTCCCGCAAGGCCTGTCTCACCTTGGGTTTAGCTCCTCCCACAGCTTCTGAGCTTGTTGCAGTAGCTCCTTGATCAGTGGCCAACGATTGTTGAGATTGTTGCATAGTAGCTTGTTTATCCGTTTGTCTGGTGGTCTTACGGTTGGATCTTTTTTCCTTGACTCCTTGCCCTTCCGGAAGAGGGAGATGATACATTTTATCTGATGGTTGTGTGGTTTGCTGTTTATCTTGTTCGTCTCGTGGTTTTTCACCATATCCCGAAGGTTCAGGGTATCCCATCTTCAGAATCTTATGATAGAAATCACGAGCTTTCCATACAGAGCTGAGACGATATCTTTGTTTGTCCATTGTAACTATAATACCGAATGGGGCATCCCATCTGTACTGTATCTGACGCTTTCTGAGCTCTTCCACCAGAAAAGCATAATCTCTTCTGGCTCTTAGCATCTGAGGTGGTATTTCTTTCAAAACAATCAGGTCCTGTCCACCAATTTGAAGCTTAGTATTGTAAGACTCTTGTAGTATCATATTTCTAGATTCTCTTGTAACAAAGTATATTACTACGTCTCGGGGAAGTTGCCTTTGTTTTGCCGCCCATGAGTTAACACGAAAAATCCTGTCAATCTGCCAATCAAAATTGGATCCCGGTTTTCCCACCAGACGGTCAAAAGCTTCAGAAAACATTTGCTTTAAGTTCTCCTGCTTTTCTTCACGCAGCCCCCTCACTCTTAATGCAAGCTCCATCTGCTTATACTGTATCATAATAATTTGTTTTTCAGCATTGTCAATTTTTTGTTCCACCACTTCAGTTTTGGATATCAGGTTAGTTTTAGCTTCATTGAGAGTTTCTAAGTTATCTTCCATTCCAGAAATATATTCTGTTATCACATTTACAATTCCCATCATATTATCATTCGTTTTAGTGACCCTGG
The DNA here is from genome assembly GCF_051295495.1 of Thamnophis sirtalis. Taxonomy (NCBI): domain Eukaryota; kingdom Metazoa; phylum Chordata; class Lepidosauria; order Squamata; family Natricidae; genus Thamnophis; species Thamnophis sirtalis. The sequence goes on from NW_028261382.1 coordinate 27,147,717, forward strand.
TATCGAATTTATCATATAGAACTTCCATCTCATTCCTTATTTCATCTTTGAATTCTTTGAGCATTTCTAGATTCTGTTCTCTGAATTCTTTAAACATTTCTAAGTTCTGTTCTCTGGATTCTTTGAACATTTCCAGAAAAAATTCTTTTGTTAGTACATCTCCACTAGGGGGCATAGATGGTGGGGGCTGCAGCTTTGTACCAGGTATGGGAGATGTTTTCGGAGGTAATTTGACAGAGGTTGATTTAGATGCCATTATATTTTAGTTTTAATTATTTATTCTAAATTACTAATCCACTGTGCTATGTGGAGAAAAAGAAATTCCTCCCCCCCCTTTTTTTCCTTCTTTTTTTTTTTTTTTCAAGGGGTTTTACGGAGGATTTCAAAAGAGAAAGTCCGTTTGGAATGTTTGGAATGTCCCTGTTTCAACAACAAAGAGTCTTGAAAGCTTTAAGGGAGTAGCTCTAATTAAATTATAAGAGATTGTTTCTTTAATTCTGTAGCAGGAAGCCGGAGATAACAAATGCAGAAGCTGTAAACGCCATTTTGAAGACAATTAAACAAAAGAGGTTTTTATAACATTGAAGCTGGTATTTCAGATAGAGAAAGGTTTTCAAAGTTCACAAGTTTGGTCTTTGCTCGTATTGATTTTTAATAGTCTCTTTTCTAAAGATTGTCCTGAGGGGGAGGGGGTCCTGTCTAGTGCTGTGAATAACAGCTGCGAAGTTCAGGTCGGAGTTGAATGACTCAGCTTTGGGTTGATCCTCCCCCTCCGTCCACAGCTCACAAAAAAACAAACTGTGAACTTCAAAGAAGATTCTTACCAGCTGAGATTCCTCACTGCTTTTTTCTTGTCTGAAAAAAGAGTTATCTTCTTGATATTAAGTAGATAACGAACCTGAATTCTGGGGGCAGCTCTGTTAAGCTGCCGACGGCGACAGGCCGCAGTATCCTTCTCTTGGAGTAGGGAGAGAATGGAGATTTTGCAGTATCCTTCTTGGAGTAGGAAGAGAATGGAAATTTTGCAGTATCCTTCCCCTGGTGTGGGGAGGGAATGAAGATTTTGCAGTATCCTTCTTGGAGTAGGAAGAGAATGGAAATTTTGCAGTATCCTTCACTTGGAGTAGGGAGAAAATGGAGATTTTGCAGTATCCTTCTCTTGGAGTATGGAGGGAATGGAAATTTTGCAGTATCCTTCTCTTGGAGTAGGGAGAGAATGGAGATTTTGCAGTATCCTTCCCCTGGTGTGGGGAGGGAATGGAGATTTTGCAGTATCCTTCCCCAGGAGTGGGGAGGGAATGGAGATTTTGCAGTATCCTTCTTGGAGTAGGGAGATAATGGAAATTTTGCAGTATCCTTTACTTGGAGTAGGGAGAAAATGGAGACTTTGCAGTATCCTTCTCTTGGAGTAGGGAGGGAATGGAGATTTTGCAGTATCCTTCCCCAGGAGTGGGGAGGGAATGGAGATTTTGCAGTATCCTTCTCTTGGAGTAGGGAGAGAATGGAGATTTTGCAGTATCCTTCCCCTGGAGTAGGGAAGGAATGGAGATTTTGCAGTATCCTTCCCCTGGATTGGGGGGGGGGAGATTTTGCACTATCCTTCTCTTGGAGTAGGGAGGGAATGGAGATTTTGCAGTATCCTTCCCCTGGATTTGTGAGGGAATTGAGATTTTGCAGTATCCTTCTCTTGGAGTAGGGAGAGAATGGAGATTTTGCAGTATCCTTCTCTTGGAGTAGGGAGGGAATGGAGATTTTGCAGTATCCTTCCCCTGGATTTGTGAGGGAATTGAGATTTTGCAGTATCCTTCTCTTGGAGTAGGGAGAGAACGGAGATTTTGCAGTATCCTTCTCTTGGAGTAGGGAGAGAACGGAGATTTTGCAGTATCCTTCTCTTGGAGTAGGGAGAGAATGGAGATTTTGCAATATCCTTCCCCTGCCATGCCCACCAAGCCATGCCCACAGAACTGGTAGTAAAAAAAATTGAATTTCACCACTGGTCTCAACCTCTTTTATAGTGTGGTGACCAAAACCGCATGCAGTACTCTAGGTGCGGCCTTACTAAGGCTTACTAAGAGTTGGACTAGAAGACCGCCAAGGTCCCTTCCAGATTGAACGAAGGAGTACACTATATTGCCAAAAGTATTCGCTCACAACTGGTTCTGATTATTTGGATGGGTGAGCGAATACTTTTGGCAATATAGTGTAGCATCTCATCAAGACATACCAAGCTTCCTCAGTGAAAGAGATGGTTATTCTAGCAGAATTCAGTTTGTCTGAAGGCCCCTGGGGTCTTGTGTTATTAAGAAGGATTTTGGTCTTACTAAAAAAAAAAAGGAAAATAATGTTTTAAACATTTTTTTTTCCAGCAAGGTCAAAAGAAGAATACAATAAATGTTGTAAGTAAAAATGGTGACAGCTCTCAAAGATTACTAGGTGCAAATAGAAATACACATTATTTCCATAGCAAAGAAGATAAAAGCAGGGATAGTTAAGTTGATTATTTTATTCAAAGAGGAAAATATGTTTTCATTTGGATCTCCCTTCTGGAATTTGCGCTTGTGAAGAAGAAAGGAAACAAAACTTGGACTTTGGTTTTGTTGATTAGAAAGATTTGGTGCTATCGGAATGGCTAGTTATATCTTAATGTGTAAAAGCAAAAAGTGGAGGTTTGAGTGTGTTTTATCTTGCACTGTGCTAAGAAAAGTTGGAAGTCAATGTCCCCTTGTCTGTCTGTCTGTCTGTCTTTCTTTCTTTCTTTCTTTCTTTCTTTCTTTCTTTCTTTCTTTCTTTCTTTCTTTCTTTCTTTCTCTCCCTCCTTCCCTCCCTTCCTTCCTCCTGCTTGCTTCCTTTTTTCTTTTTTTCTCTCTTTGTTTTTTCTTTCTCCTTCCCATTTGCTTGCTTTTTTCTTTTTCTTCTTTCTCTTTCTTTCTTTTTCCCTTCCTCCCTCCTGCTTGCTTCCTTTTTTCTTTTTCTTCTTTTTTCTCTCTCTCTCTTTTTGTTTTTTCCTTCTCCTTCCCACATGCTTGCTTTTTCCTTTTTCTTCTTTCTCTTTCCATACCTCCCTCCTGCTTGCTTGCTTTTTTTCTTCTTCTTCTTTCTCTCTCTTTCTTTTTTTCTTTCCTCGTCCCTCCCTCCCACCCTCCCGCTTGCTTCCTTTTTTCTTTTGCTTTTTTCTTCTTTCTTTCTTCCTTCCTCCCTCCCTCTTCCTTCCTTTTTTTCTTTTTCTTCTTTTCTCTCTCTCTCCCGCTTTTTGTTTTGTCTTTCTCCTTTCCACTTGCTTGCTTTTTTCTTTTTTTCTTCTCTTTCTTTCTTTTCCCCTCCCTCCCTCCCTCCTGCTTGCTTGCTTTTTTCTTCTTCTTCTTTCTTTCTCGCTATCTTTCTTTTTTCTTTCCCCCTCCCTCCCTCCCTCCTATCCTCCTACCCTCCTACCCTCTCGCTTGCTTGCTTTCTCTCTCTCTCCCTCCCTCTTCCTTCCTTCCTTGCTTTTTTCTTTTTCTTCTTTCTTTCTTTCTTTCTTTTTTTCTTCCTCCCTCCGTCCCGGTTGCTTCCTTTTTTCTTTTTCTTTTTTTCTTTTCTTTCTTTCTCTCTCTCTCTCTCTCCCTCCCTCGTGCTTGCTTGCTTGCTTTTTTTCTTCTTATTATTTCTTTCTCTCTCTCTTTCTTTTTTTCTTTCCCCCTCCCTCCCTCCCACCCTCCCGCTTGCTTCCTTTTTTCTTTTTCTTTTTTCTTTCTTCCTTCCTCCCTCCTCCTTCCTTCCTTTTTTCTTTTTCTTCTTTTTTCTCTCTCTCCCGCTTTTTGTTTTGTCTTTCTCCTTTCTACTTACTTGCTTTTTTCTTTTTTTCTTCTCTTTCTTTCTCTTTCCCTCCCTCCCTCCCTCCCTCCTGCTTGCTTGCTTTTTTCTTCTTCTTTCTTTCTCTCTATCTTTCTTTTTTCTTTCCCCCTCCCTCCCTCCTATCCTCCTACCCTCCTACCCTCTCGCTTGCTTGCTTTCTCTCTCTCTCCCTCCCTCTTCCTTCCTTCCTTGCTTTTTTCTTTTTCTTCTTTCTTTCTTTCTTTCTTTTTTTCTTCCTCCCTTCGTCCCAGTTGCTTCCTTTTTTCTTTTTCTTTTTTTCTTTTCTTTCTTTCTCTCTCTCTCTCTCTCTCTCCCTCCCTCCTGCTTGCTTGCTTTTTTTCTTCTTATTATTTCTCTCTCTCTCTTTCTTTTTTTCTTTCCCCCTCCCTCCCTCCCACCCTCCCACTTGCTTCCTTTTTTCTTTTTCTTTTTTCTTTCTTCCTTCCTCCCTCCTCCTTCCTTCCTTTTTTCTTTTTCTTCTTTTTTCTCTCTCTCCCGCTTTTTGTTTTGTCTTTCTCCTTTCTACTTACTTGCTTTTTTCTTTTTTTCTTCTCTTTCTTTCTCTTTCCCTCCCTCCCTCCCTCCTGCTTGCTTGCTTTTTTCTTCTTCTTCTTTCTTTCTCTCTCTCTTTCTTTTTTCTTTCCCCCTCCCTCCCTCCTACCCTCCCGCTTGCTTGCTTTCTCTCTCTCTCCCTCCCTCTTCCTTCCTTCCTTCCTTTTTTCTTTTTCTTCTTTCTTTCTTTCTTTCTTTCTTTTTTTCTTCCTCCCTCCCTCCCGTTTGCTTCCTTTTTTCTTTTTTCTTTTCTTTCTTTCTCTCTCTCTCTCCCTCCCTCTTGCTTGCTTACTTTTTTCTTTTACTTTTCTTTCTTTCTTTCTTTCTTTCTTTCTTTCTTTCTTTCTTTCTTTCTTTCTTTCTTTCTTTCTTTCTTTCCCCTTGTATCTCACACCCCCTTTCCTCCACTCCCTTTCCCTCCCTCAATTTCCTATTTTTTTCTTTTCTTCTTTGTGTTTTATATAATAAAAATAAAAAACGCTTTATGTTTTGGCAACTGGGAATGGCCTGCCTCCTTTTCCTGAAAGCCTCCTTCCCTTGCTACCTCAGAAACAAGATGCCGTTACCAGCTCCGCTAATGAATTTTTTAAAAAAGCAGATTTCTTTGCGGAGTTCCCCTGCTTGGCACTGATGAACGAAGCTGCCATTCATCTGGAAAGGAAATGGGTGGTTTCTTGGCACCAGTGGCAGTTTACATGGGGTGCAATGCTAGCCAACCAGCCACCTTCACCCCCTCGGACAATCTGTCAGGATGCTGGCAGCTTTACAAAATAAATCCCTTTGGCTTTCTAGTCCCAGCAGAGACATTTTATATTTAAAAAGTTTTATTAGTTTTGTTTATATTATTTTCCATTTCCATCAAAGAGTGTGTGATCTGGGGGTACAGTTATTTGAACGGTCATAATCCCCATAGTTGTTGTTATATTCATCACAATAATATTAATAATATAAGTATATAATAGTATAATAGCAATAATACATAACTTCATCATCTTTACATTCTCCCCATATTAACATTTCCTCTTTTTATATCTCCTCCTTTCTAACTTCTCTTTCTATTGTCTAACCAATGATAAAATACACTACCCACTGACAGGGTTCCAAATGACATCCAAAATTAAATCAGAGTCCAAGGCAAAGTTTGTTTGTTTGTTTGAAGTTTATTTATATGCCGCCCTTTTCCCTGGGGACTCAGGGCGGCTCACAATCCAAGAGGGAGGGGGAGACAAACTTTTTAACATATAAGACAATACATAATTAAAAAACACAACATTCATACCATTCGGGCGGGTTACAGTCTTAGCCCCAGGCCTGACGGGATAGCCAGATTCTGGGGGCTGTGCGGAAGGTCTGGAGGGTGGTGAGGGTACGAATCTCCACGGGGAGATCGTTCAATAGGGTCGGAGCTACCACCGAGAAGGCTCTCCTCCGCGTAGTTGCCAGTCGGCATTGACCGGCAGATGGAACTCTGAGGAGGCCTAATCGATGAGATCTAATAGGTCGCGTGGAGGTAATTGGCAGTAGGTGGTCTCTCAAGTACCCAGATCCACTACCATGTAGGGCTTTATGGGTGACAAGTAGCACCTTGAAGCGCACCCGGAGATCGACAGGTAGCCAGTGCAGCTCGCGGAGGATAGGTGTTATGTGGGTGAAGCGAGGTGCACCCACAGTCGCTCGCGCGGCCGCATTCTGGACTAGCTGAAGTCACCGAATACTCTTCAAGGGCAGCCCCATGTAGAGCACGTTAAGTATTGCTTAACGGTCCAGTTTATTAAGAGAGCCATGTTGGCACATCTGGGGAAACCCAAATGGTGGCGGTGCAGTGAGGATAATGTCCATTGCGTGCACAAAACAATGTGGGGCAGATTCCTTTGCATTGGTGATGTATGAGAAGCATAGATAGAAAGGCGTTGTGGCCTAGCAGATGCCGTTGGAGCTGCCACCAGACTCCGACAGCGAGGGGCCCTCTGAGTCGGCTCTGGAGGATGTGGAGGACCCTGGACAGGGTTCCAACTCCGAGCAGGGCACAGAGAGGCTGGTTGGCCACCAGGAGGCACCTGAGCCTTGGACCAGTGGGGAGGAGACAAGAGAAAGTGAGCCCGAGGCCAGTAGTGAGTTGTTCCTGGATGCACGCCATCGAAGAGCTACTAGGCGTCAGGAACAATTACGCAATTATAGGAGGTGATTGCACTCAGCTAATGGTCATTAGGCTCCTCTCCAGACTGTAAAAAGCTACTTGTGCACATGCCCCTCTTTGCAGAAGTCAATGTAGGATTGAATGTTGGAGGACATTACTGTGAGCTTGGCAGGCTGGATTGCTGCCAACCCTTATCTGTGTTTATTGCTGCCTGAGTTTGTCTGAGTTGCTGCCAAGGTCCTTATCTGTTTGTTCTGCTTGGCTTTCAGCCACCGAGGTCTTGGTGTCTTGCTATTAAAGTATATTCCAGTTAAGCTTGTCTCGGCAGTCGTTACTGGACGGAGGAAGGGGTCAGAACAGAAATGGATTAAGGTTTTATCTCCTAATGTTGCAGTTCTAAATAGTCCCATCGCAAGACAGGAATAATTGTCTCTGGATAGTATAAAAACTTAATTCCTAGCGATCACGTTGTATAAATATTTCCTTAAAAAAATTTCCAGCACAGGCCGCATTTACGATTTGGCCTATTTCTATTTATTGCCAAGCCAAATTGACTTTTCTTTCTTTCTACAATTATCTGCCCTGTAAAAAAACAAACAAACCTGAAATTTGTTGTTTATTTCCATGTCAGATTTTTTTTTAAAAACCAAACAGGTACAATATTTTTATTTGCAAAGAATCGGCTTGATCTTCTTCTTGTGACCCTTTTCAGTGTTTGAAAGAGATAATTCGATCCCCCTCAGTTTTCTCTACTTTAAATCATTTTTCATAGGATTTACCGTAAATTTCCATTTTCCTGACCGTTCTCATTCTTTCCGCCTGCTCTTAAGGTGGGCATACTTCCAGTGGGACTACTGGGGGATGATATACAGCAAATTTCTTCCTGTATTTTGGAAGCTAAATTTCAGATTTAGAAACAGAGCATAGAATATGTAGGTAGTCATCAGTTTACAACCATTAATTTAGTGAATTGTTGGAAGATAAATCTGGTCTGATTCTAAGCCGGGAGAAACACGCTGCAAGTAAAATGGAGGCTGGCTGCAGGAAAGGAAGTCTCAGTTTATTTGCATGCCAGGAACTTCAGGGACAGCAGCACGTTTCTGGGGTAGCTGACAAAATGGGGTTGAGAGGAGGTGGGTTTTGATACATTCTTTGGGGCTTTGTGATTGAGGTACCTGTTCCTGTGTTAGAATGTTTCCTTTCATATTTTAACACCTGTTGTCAGGTTCCTATGGGGTTATGTAGGGGTCATGTTTGGCTCTCCAGGCAAAACAGGAAATGCAAATCCTAAATGGCGAATCTAGGGCACACACGTGCCACAGGTGGCATGCAGAGCCATTTATGAGGGCATGCGAGGCGTTGCCCTGTCAGCTGACTTTCGACCTTGATTTTTGACTGTTTTTGCCCTCTGGAGGCTTCCCTGAAGTTGGGGAACGGACTTCCGGTTTGCACGTTGGGCTGTTTTTCGCTCTTCGGAGAGCGAAAAACCTCCCAACGCGCAAACCGGAAGTTGGGGAATAAACTTCCGGTTTGCGTGTTTCACCTTTCCCAGGCTCCTAGGAAGCCTCTGGAGCTTGGGGAGGGCAAAAAAATGGACCTACCGGGCCACCAGAAGTCGGAAAACGGGCCATTTCCAGCCTCTGGAGTGGCGGGGGAGGCCGTTTTCACCCTCCCCAGTTCCAAGAAAGCTGTGCACGCGTGCACGAGGGATCATGCGTGCATGCGCAGGGGGAAAGGTGCGGGGGGCATTAAATTATGGGGGTGGGCACACAAGCACATGTGCGTTTGGCACCCAAGGCAAAAAAGGTTTACCATCACTCTCCTAGGTGTTTGTCTGAGCTAATCTTGTCAGCTTTGGCTAGTGTAATTGAGCTGCTTCTTTGGAATCTCTTTGCTTATGAATAGATTGGCCCAGTCTTTCTGAATGGATAGAAAATCGGCATTCCTAAAAACCAGCCTCTTCAAACTTTTGCTTGAGGCCATTTTCCTATGGCAGGAAGACAGGGGTGGCTTTCTGCCTTTGATTTTTCCTCCCATTCTCTTTAATGGGAAATATTCCATCCTACCTCTTTTTAATATTAAGAATAAAGAATATTTTAATCTGGGGAGGGGAGGCCTTGCTACAGACCAGTGGTGGGTTTCAATTTTTTAAAAAACCTCTTCTGTAGGTGTGGCCAGCTTTGTGGGAGTGACTTGCTAAGCCCTGTGACCAGGTAGGAGTGGGTTGCCGGCCATGTGACCAGGTGGGCGTGGCTTGCCAGCCATGTGACTGGGTGGGTGTGGCCAACTTATAACATGTGGTGAAACTCATTTAACAACACTCTTGCTTAGCAACCAAAATGTTGGCTGAGAAACTCTGGCATTTGAAGCACGCAAGTCTTAAAGCTGTCAAGTTACAAGACCCTAGCATCCCTAACCCTTTAGAAAAAAACCCCAGGGGTGTTCAAACTTGACAGCTTTAAGACTTGTGGACTTCAACTCCCAGAATTCCTCCTCCAGTCATGTTGGCTCAGGAACTCTGCCATTGAAGCACACAAGTCAAGTTACAAGACCCTTGCACCCCCAACCTGTTAAATATTGGTTAATTGTTCTGACTGTCAGTAACATCCTCTGAGCTCTCTGATTGGCTGAGAGCTCCAGAGGGTGTTGCCGACGCACTGTTATTGTTGATTGGCCGAGGGACTGACGTCAGCAGTTGCTGTCGCGTCCCCGGCCAGTGATTGGTTAAACAAGAATATAAATACCTTGGCGGGAGTTTTCCGTCCCTTGAATCGCCTTCAACCGAATAAAGAGTTCTTCTTGTTTGAAACCCTGGCTGTGCGTCGTCCCTCCGTCAATACTTAAAACTGGCGACGAAGGTGGGATTCGGCGATTCCACGCAAGCCTAGGTTTAAAGACAGAGAGTTTATTCCAGCTAGCTGCTGTAAGTCGCTGTCCGCGCCAGCACCGAACGCTGAGGAAAATTTTTCCTGTCACGACTTCAGTCCATCCGCTCCTCACAAGTCAGTTTAGCCAGTATGAATTCATTGCCGCCTTTCGCTCCTTTCGGCTCCGCCGGCGAATCCTGGGAAGGATTCATGGAGCGCTTTGAAACATATTTAATCGCAACTAAAAATCAGGCTCAAACGGATGAGGAGAAGTGCAGCTTTTTCTTATCATGCTGCGAACCCTCAATGTTTGCCTCAGCCAGAGCCATGGCTGCTCCCCGACCCGCATACAAATTGGGCTGGGACAACTTGATGGCCAAATTAAAGGGGCACTATGCCCCAACGCCATCCAAAATTGCCCGCAGTTTCGCATTCAGGAGGCGGGTACAGAAGCCGGGGGAGACGATCAGTCAATTTTTGGAAGCCCTGCGCACTGTGGCGGCCCAGTGCGATTTTTCGAACCTAGAAGAAAACCTAGTCGAGCAGTTTGTGTGCGGTGTGCGGGATGTACACTTAAGAAGCCGCATGTTCCGCCACCATGACATTACGCTGCTCCAAGCAGTCGAGATCGCCAGAGCAGCTGAGCTCTCGGAGCAATCGACCGCCGATTTGGAACGGCTACAGCTGTCAACTAACCCGGCACCGGCCTCACAAGTGCATGACATTGACTATGATGATATAATCCCTTGTGAGGACCGGGAGCCAGACAACATCGATCAAGTCCGCGCACAACCACGGCGGAAGCCACCTGCCCAATCCACGGCCGCACCGCAAAACGCCAGGGTGCCTTGCCTTAGCTGCGGAGGCCGCCACGACCGCCAAACGTGCCAATTCAAAAATGCAATTTGCCACCGCTGTCAGAGGCAGGGGCACATCGCCCAAGTGTGCCGAGCCTCCTTGCCGGCCCCTGCCTTCTTCCAATCTTCTGAGAGGACCAAGCAGCAACAGCAACAGCGCCGCCAGCAGAGACCAGCTCGCAGAGGAGATGACTGCCACACTGTTTCCGAGCCGCAGGAAGTGGAGACTTCCATCAACCAGGCCTCCTCAGGCAACCGCAAGATCAAGGCCAATGTCCACCTGGCAGGTCAGCCTTGCCAGATGGAGGTGGACTCCGGCTCCTCCCGATCATTATTATCTTGGGACATGTTCTCAAACCTCTGCCCTACAGTTTCCCAAAATAAGTTAGCCCCATCCCGGGTACTCTTAAGGGACTACCAAGGGAAGTTGATCCCTGTTCTGGGATCCTTTCCTATCCCTGTTAGATATGGCAATTTCAAGGGAGAGCTGCCAATCATAATTGTAAAACACAATTTGCCGGCTCTTCTTGGCCTTGATTGGTTTCAGACACTGGGACTGTCCATTGGGGGGGTCCACCAAGTGAAAACTGCGACAATTGAGGACGTCCTGCAGGAGTTCTCTGATGTGTTTGATGGACAACTGGGGTGCTATAAGGGAACCCCCATCTCCCTTAGCTTAGATCCTCAGATTGCTCCTATTAGGCTGAAAGCCCGCAGGGTGCCTTTTGCCTTAAGGGCCAAGGTTGACGCCGAACTTGACAAATTATTGGCGCAGGGTGTCATCGAGCCAGTCGATCATGCTCCATGGGAGACTCCCATAGTTCTTCCGGTCAAGCCGGATGGCTCGGTGAGAATCTGCGCCGACTACAAGTCGACGATCAACTTGGCCCTTCAGGCAAACCCCTATCCAGTCCCTGTTGTGCAACACCTGCTCCATTCCCTGGGGCAGGGTTGCATTTTTGCTAAACTGGATATGGCGCAAGCCTATCAACAGCTCCCGGTGGATGACGATGCGGCGGCTGCCCAGACCATCGTCACTCATCGTGGGGCTTTTCGTTGTCGCCGCCTACAATTCGGCGTATCCGTGGCCCCGGGGATCTTCCAAAGTCTCATGGAGCGCCTGCTCCATGGACTTCCGGGGGTAGTGCCATATTTCGATGACGTTCTGATCGCTGCTACAAGCCGCTCAGAACTCATCGAAGTATTAAGGAAGGTCCTCTGTCGTTTCAGGGGCGCGGGATTAAAATTAAAAAGCAGCAAATGCTCATTTGCTGTCCCTAGGGTAGAATTCTTGGGCTTCTTAATAGATGCCCAAGGCATTCACCCTACACCCTCTAAGATTGCCGCCATTAGGAACGCCCCTGCTCCCACCTCCAGGGCGGAGCTACAGGCGTTCCTAGGGCTGCTCAATTTTTACGCCCCCTTTATTCCTCACAAGGCGTCACTAGCCGAGCCGCTGCATCGGTTGCTCGACCGATCCGCGGCCTGGCACTGGGGAAGCCGCGAAGCGCATGCGTTCGCGGCTGTCAAAGAGACGCTGACGTCATCGGCAGTCCTCATTCAATATCATGATGGGTTGCCTCTGATGTTGGCGTGTGACGCCTCCCCATTTGGAGTAGGGGCTGTCCTGAGCCATATCCTCCCTAATGGCTCAGAAGCCCCTGTGGCCTTTTATTCTCGGACACTCTCCTCGGCGGAGCGCAATTACAGCCAGATCGACAAGGAGGCTCTGGCTGCAGTGTCCGGGATTAAGAGGTTCCACGATTACCTCTATGGTCGGCACTTTACCCTTGTCACCGACCATAAGCCACTCCTTGGGCTTTTGGCGGGGGACAAGCCGACCCCCTCCATTTTATCCCCCCGCATGACTCGCTGGACGGAGTTCCTCGCAGCGTATTCTTATACGTTGCTGTACCGTCCAGGCAAACAGCTAGGGCATGCAGATGCCCTCAGCCGTTGCCCACTCCCGGAGACGGACACCGCCCCCGTGCCCTCTCTCTCCGTCCTCTCCATTGCCGCCTCCGGGTTCCCACTCTCTGCCGCGGACGTGGCGGCCCACACGAAGGCCGATCCGATCTTGTCCCAGGTCTCTTCCTGGGTTCTAAGGGGATGGCCAGCAGACAAAGTGGCAGAGGGCTTCCAGCCCTTTAAAAATCGCCAGGCTGAGATCTCCCTCCACGGGGGTTGTCTCATCTGGGGGGATCGGGTGCTGATCCCCACCGCACTCCGGCCACTGGTTCTGGATCTGCTCCACAAGGACCACCCGGGCATAGCGCGAATGAAGGCATTGGCCCGTAGCTATGTCTGGTGGCCCTTGCTGGACACAGAAATAGCGGCCCATGTGGGCCGCTGCACGACCTGTCAATTATCCAGGCCCAACCCCCCAGCCGGGCCTGCTCGTGAGTGGGAGGCTCCGAGAGGCCCATGGTCTCGCCTCCACATCGATTTCGCCGGTCCCTTCCACGGCCAAAACTTCCTGGTAGTGGTGGACGCCTACTCTCGATGGGTGGAGCTAGTCCTCATGGGCTCCACCACAGCCGAGAGTACGGTCAGGGCCCTGCGGAGGATGTTCGCAACCCACGGGTTGCCGGACGTGGTGGTCTCGGACAATGGGCCACAGTTCACGTCCACCACCTTCCAGGAGTTCTTGGCCGAGCAGGGGATCCGGCATGCGCCCATAGCCCCGTACCACCCGGCCAGCAATGGCCGGGCGGAACGGGCGGTCCGCTCAGCTAAGGAGGCACTGAGCCGCATGGACCGGGGCGACTGGCAGGCGAGGGTGGCGGCTTACCTGCTAAGCCAACATTCCACCCCCTGCCCAACTACCAACAAAAGCCCCGCGGAGCTCTTGATGGGCAGGCGCCTGCGGACTCCCCTGGATAGGCTTCACCCGCTCTATTCAGGGGATCAGCCGAGCAATCTGGGGGTCCTCCCTCCCCGGTCCTTTAAGCTAGGAGATCCAGTGTGGGCTCGGTCGTTTACGGGGGAACCAAAATGGGTGCCGGGTACTATCGTTGCCCTGACTGGCCCATGTTCTTTCAGGGTCCAATTGGCTGATGGAACCCAATGGAGACGCCACCTGGATCAATTGAGGAGGCGTCTCCCGTCGCAGGCTGGTGGCCGCGAACCCCTGAGCGACAACACCGCAGCCCCGGGGTTGCAATGTGAAGCCTTCGCCACTCCAGGCCTCAACCTGCACCAAGCACAAACCCCTCAATCCGAGAGACCACATCCAGGGGCCTTTGCCACACCAGGCCCCCTCCTGTTTCAACAACAGCGTCCTCAATCCGGCAGTCCGCAACCGAGGGCCTTCGCCACACCAGGCCCTGCTTACCCAAGCGCCGCCCAAGGGGACGCCAATCCAACAACTCAATCCGAGGACGCACAGAGAATTTCCCCCACGACAAGTGACGCGCCCCCACGGCTACACCTACCGTTGCAGTTGAGCCCGCCTTCTGGGCCTTCCCGAAAGGGCGTGCCTCGGAGCTACACTCCCTTCGGGGAGGAGCTACCACGAGGAGGTCCTCCTCCGCCGACGACTTCTCCTGCAATGAGAAGATCTGGGCGGGTCCGGCGCCGCCCAGCATATCTTAAGGACTACGCATGCTCCGTTTCGGGCATGCGCAGAACTGGGGGAAAGGGGTGTTAAATATTGGTTAATTGTTCTGACTGTCAGTAACATCCTCTGAGCTCTCTGATTGGCTGAGAGCTCCAGAGGGTGTTGCCGACGCACTGTTATTGTTGATTGGCCGAGGGACTGACGTCAGCAGTTGCTGTCGCGTCCCCGGCCAGTGATTGGTTAAACAAGAATATAAATACCTTGGCGGGAGTTTTCCGTCCCTTGAATCGCCTTCAACCGAATAAAGAGTTCTTCTTGTTTGAAACCCTGGCTGTGCGTCGTCCCTCCGTCAATACTTAAAACAACCCTTTAGAAAAGAAAAACCCAGGGGTGTTCAAGCTTGACAGCTTTAAGACTTGTGGACTTCAACTCCCAGATTTCCTCCTCTCGCTCTTCATCTTGATGATGTGCGGACGGGCAGGGGGAGGGAGCTGGAACCAGTTCTAAATGGCACGGTAGATTTGTGGAACCTCTTCTATAGAAGAGGTTAGAACTGGCAGGAACCCACCCCTGCTACAGACTGTTCAAAATTGTAACGACATTGAAAAAAGTGACATGACTGTTTTATCACAGTTACGACGATGGTGGCATCCCCATGGTCACCTGATCAAAACTCAGGTCATTGGCAACTGACTCATATTTATGACCGTTGCAGTGTCCTGGAGTCATGTGATCACCAAATGTAATCTTCCCAGCCGGCTTCTGACAAAGTCAAGGGTGAAAGCCAAGATTCACTTAACAACTGTGGCAAAAATGGTTCTAAAATGAGGAAAAAAGTCACTTAACAACTGCCCAGCTTAGCAATGAAAATTTTGGGCTCAACAGTGGTTATAAATAGATTATCTGTCATTGGCCCTATATATTGCTACTTCAGGGACGCAGTGGGTCAGTGACTAAGACACTGAGCTTGTAGATCAGAAAGGTCGGCGGTTCGAATCCCTAGTGCCGCGTAATGGAGTAAGCTCCCATGAATTGTCCCAGCTTCTGTCAATCTAGCAGTTCAAAAGCACATGAAAAATGCAAGTAGAAACAGCGTTCCATGCCCCTTTGGCATTTAGTCATGTTAGCCACATGATCATGTGGAAGATGTCCGAAGACATCTTTGGACAGCGCTGGCTCTTCGGCTTTGAAACGGCGATTCTTTTAACATCTGTGGCAAGAAAGGTCATAAGATGGAGCAAAATTCACTTATCAAATGTCTCAGCAACAGAAACACTGGGCTTAATTGTGGTTGTAGGTCGAAAACTAGCTGCATTCCTGGTTTGCAGTTTTCATTTGTCTCAAAATTCTCACCAACGGCTGCCCTTTTCTCTTCCAGGAGCCAGGCCAAAGTGGGGCCAAACGAACAGCGTGACCAACCTTGAGCTCCTGAGATTCCCTTCTGAAAAGGTAAATAACCGTCGAAGTCAGTTGTGAAAAAGACCATCGTTATTGTTGTTCTAATACAACTCACCCAATCCTGAGTGCCTTCTGGATATGGGTCAGTGGTGGCTTCCTATTGGTCCAGAGCGGTCCGGTTGAACCGGTAGTGGCACCACCATCTTGTTTTTAGCTTCTGCACATGCGCAGAACAATTTTAATTGCACTGCGCATGCATGCGCATGCAGCGCGAATCAAGCACGTGCATGGCGCATCCACAAGCGAATTGGCAGGAGTACCTGCCGGAACCCACCCCTGATATGGGAGGACTTTAGCTTCCCGAATTCTCCAGCCTGGCCTTAGCTGAGTATTTTGGGAGTTAAAGGATTGTCTTCCGGATAGAGAGACTTCAATTCCCAGAATTCTCCAGTTTGAACCTTGCTGAGAATGTTGGGAATTGAAAAAAAATATCCTCTGGCTAGAGAGACTTCAATTCCCAGAATTCTCCAGTCTGACAAACACTGAGATTCTGAGAACCAAAAGATATGCTCCACATAAGATGGACTTCCATTCCCAGAATTCCACACAACATATTTGGCTGCTGCAAAGAAGTCTGTGGAATTATTTTGTGCTGGGGATGGTAGGTAGAAATGGACACACTTGGCTGGAATTTAAAGCAGTCTCTTTTTTCCATTAACATCCTCCTGTATTTACATTACTTGTATTTTATGGTTAAGCAAGTGTTTGATTTTATTTTACCTGCATGTTGCATTTTATATTATCCACGTTTCCTTGGCAATGGCCAAGTAGCATACTGCAGTGCTGTCAACCAACATGTGACAATTACCAGCAAAAACCCAGCCATCTGATTGTCTGCCTGTTTTTTGTCGGCAAGCAAGTAACAAGTTGTGTCTTTCCAGTGTCTTAACAAAGTCCTGACACAAACCCACAGCCAGTGATGGGATTCAATTTTTTTTTACTACCGGTTCTATGGCCGTGGCTTGGTGGGCGTGGCAGGGGAAGTATACTGCAAATTCCCTATTCTTTCCCCAGTCCTGCGGGAAGGATACTGCAAAATCCCCATTCCCTTCCCAGTCCTGAGGGAAAGATACAGCAAAATCTCCTGTTCCACCCCACTGCAGGGGAAAGGATACTGTAAAATCCCCATTCCCTCCCCAAACCTGGTGGGAAGGATACTACAAAATCTCCGTTCCACCCCACTGCAGGGGAAAGGCTACTGCAAAATCCCCATCCTTCCCCACTCCAAGGGGAAGGATATTGCAAAATCCCCATCCTTCCCCACTCCAAGGGGAAGGATACTGCAAAATCCCCATCCTTCCCCAGTCCTGCGGGAAGGATACTGCAAAATCCCCATTCCCTTCCCAGTCCTGAGGGAAGGATACTGCAAAATCTGCATTCCCTTCCCAGTCCTGAGGGAAAGATACAGCAAAATCTCCTGTTCCACCCCACTGCAGGGGAAAGGATACTGTAAAATCCCCATTCCCTCCCCAAACCTGGTGGGAAGGATACTACAAAATCTCCTGTTCCACCCCACTGCAGGGGAAAGGATATTGCAAAATGCCCATCCTTCCCCACTCCAAGGGGAAGGATATTGCAAAATCCCCATCCTTCCCCACTCCAAGGGGAAGGATACTGCAAAATCCCCATCCTTCCCCACTCCAAGGGGAAGGATACTGCAAAATCCCCATTCCCTCCCCAGTCCTGCGGGAAGGATACTGCAAAATCCCCATTCCCTTCCCAGTCCTGAGGGAAGGATACTGCAAAATCCCCATTCCCTTCCCAGTCCTGAGGGAAAGATACAGCAAAATCTCCTGTTCCACCCCACTGCAGGGGAAAGGATACTGTAAAATCCCCATTCCCTCCCCAAACCTGGTGGGAAGGGTACTACAAAATCTCCTGTTCCACCCCATTGCAGGGGAAAGGATACTGCAAAATCCCCATCCTTCCCCACTCCAAGGGGAAGGATATTGCAAAATCCCCATCCTTCCCCACTCCAAGGGGAAGGATACTGCAAAATCCCCATCCTTCCCCACTCCAAGGGGAAGGATACTGCAAAATCCCCATTCCCTCCCCAGTCCTGGGGGAAGGATACTGCAAAATCCCCATTCCCTCCCCAGTCCTGGGGGAAGGATACTGCAAAATCCCCATCCCCTCCCCAGTATTGATAGGTTCCTACCGGTTTGAACCAGTTCAGCCGAACCAGTAATGGTTTGGCAGCCTGGGTCACTAGAACCGGCTGCAACGCAGGCCTGCCACGCCCCCAAACTGGTTCACCATCTTTTTTTTGGCTTCCGCGCATGCACAGAACAAATTTTACTGTATTGCGTATGCGTGCGTAGTGCACATCAAGCATGCGCAAAGCACCCACGAGCCAATTGGCAATAGTGGCTGCCAAAACCCACCCCTGCTCCCCAGCCCACTAATCTGCTTTCCAGGTCCCTTCTCCTGTGCAGGGCAACAAAAGAAAGAAAACCCAATCAGCTGTGACTCGGGAGGCAGAGAATAGAGCGGGGTGGGGCCAGCCAGAGGTGGTATTTGCCGGTTCTCTAAACTACTCAAAATGTCCACTACCGGTTCGCCAGAACTGGTCAGAACTGGCTAAATACCACCTCTACCCATAGCAGTTTCACAACACAAACTTGTAAAGGAGAAGTGAGGTTACTGATGGTGGGGCCTTCCTGGAGAAACCTCAGCTTTGGGGGATTTGTCCATGAATTCAATTTTTTTTTTCAGGATCAGAATGGAGAAACCCTTCACTTAGGAGACCTTGGAATTACTGGGAAAGCTTCCTTGTCTTTCTCTGCTAGCTGCTGTAAATATCGTCAAAACCTGTCATTATTGGAAGTTTACAGTGACTCTCCTCTGGAAGCCAGTGATGTCCAAGTCCAGTTACCGCAGCTGGTAAGAAGGAAAGTGACCAAGTGTTTTCTGGTGTCCCCCCCTCCAAAAAAACGAGCAAAACACGGCCCTTTTTTGTGAAAATGGGCCTGTTTTTTGCCAAAAAGAAGGGCATGCATAGCCGTTAGGAGCCTTGCAGAGTGCTCCTGGAGGCTGGTGGGGGGCAAAATTGAGTTTTCCCCCCACCTGCTCATTTCTGCCCCCCCCCAGCCCCCAGGAGAACTCTGGAAAGCTTCTAAAGGTTCTGCACGGCCATTTTGGTAAAGGGGTGTTGTTTCAAGAAGAAAAAATATGCTGTATTTAGAGTATAAGACGCACCCATATTTCCAGCCTCTTTTTTGAGGGAAAAAGGTGCATCTTATACTCCGAAAAATACAATACCTGTGTTTCCCTGAAAATAAGACCCAATCACATAAATTTTTGCTCCAAATGATGCATTAGGGCTTATTTAGAATAGGATAGAATTATAGAATAGAGCTGGAATATCTATCTATACGTATATAAATGACTCTGTGTGTGTTTGCATGTTCCAGCATAACTCTGGAACGATGGGGCAATTTTAACCAGACTTGGTACAAAGATTACATACTCTCTAGAAACACATATTGTGGGGGTAAGACACCCCTAACACCCCTTGGGGGGGGTGTTCTGTTAAGATACAGCCTGTTGTGCCTTAAAATGGCTTCTACTGTATAGCGCTGTGGAGTTGCCATGGTAACAGCTTCACAATACTCCACAAGGGGGCTCCCTCTGGTAAGGGGGAAAATCCAGCATTAGAAATTGTGGCAACGTTCATGGAAGGAGGGTTGGGATAAATATATACCTGGGGAAGCACCAGGTTATCAGCTAGTACACACAAATACACACACACACACACACACACACACACAAATCTGGGGTCTCGATCCCTTTTTCCTTCCAAGGGAACAGCAATAGAAGAGCAAAAGGGCACTTTATAGAACAGAAAGTTCAAAAGTTGGTCTTTCCAGGTATCGGAGCACCCCAAAAAGCAGGAATTGTTTTCAGATTGGATCCTTGCATTTCAAAAGTCATTCTCGGTGAAGACCCTCCCCCCCCCTTTTAATCTTTATTTAGAAATACAGTTACTGCAGTATTTTCCTTGGATGTAGGCTAAAACCTGTTTGCACTAATTAAAACTTGCACGGGGGAAATTAACACAGTGCTAAAGCAATGTGAACTTTTTAAAAAGCGGTGTGTAGATTTCGACAGATGAGTTCTATCTTTGTCCTTGAGTGAAAGGCGTTTTTTCGTCTGAGCACAGGATTAGAAAGCCTCAACAATGAGCAGAAGCTGAATAAATGAACACATACTAAACACAAATAGGCACGGATAGTGGTAGATAAAACAGACTGTGTTCATATACATGGGAAAGAGCCTGCAAATGCTGCACTCAAATCACTCAATTCACCTTTTCTGAGTCTCTTGATTTTTAGCATGCAGAAAGTATAGATGCATAATGCCTAATGCAGTTACGTTGATGATCGGCCAGACTCTCCAAGCCAAGGCCATTTATAAGCACTGGGTGGAAGGGATAACCAGAGGCACATTGGCTGATGAATTCCAGATCGTCACGGCTTCATCTGTTTGGATTCTGAGCCATTTCTAATGTCCTGTTAGCACTAAACTGCCATTAAGATCGGGAGCCTTCCTTTCCAAGGAGACAAATAACATAATAAGGCCTTGTAGGAAGTAAAATGGCCAGGGCTGCTTTTTTTTCTCTTTTTCTTGGAGCTTACTTGGTCTGCTCTGCATCTGAGACATTAAGAATGACAACAGTTTTCTTCATTAAGTAAACCCAGTGGACGCCATGATTCTCCTGGGGTTAAATAATTGTCCTGATGTCCTGCTCTAGTCGCTGTAAAACAAAGGTTTGGTCCCTCAAGGTGCAGCAAAGGAAGGAAGAATGAGCAAGGAAGGAAGCCCATATCCTGAGTGGGAAGCATAAATAGCTATGAGGGATCCTTGGTGTCTTTGATCTTGCTTGTACCCTTGCAGATGTTTCATTATGTTTCATTAGCGCACAGACGATGTTACCTGGTTTGGGTAGTGAAACATCAGCAGGGAAACAATGAAGCTCAGAGAGTTCCAAGGATTTCAACGCTGAGCTATAACTAATTTTCTCAATTTAGAATAGAATAAACTAGAATGGAATGGAATGAAATAGGAATAGGAATAAAACAATGGAATGGAATGGAATAGGAATAGCAATAGGAATAGCAATAGGAATAGCAATAGGAATAAAATGAATATAATGGAATGGTAATAGGAATAGGAATAAAATAAAAGAATGGAATGGAACGGAATAGCAATAGGAATAAAACAATAGAATAGAATAGAATAGAATAAACTGGAAGCGATTTTGGAGATCTTGTAGTCCAACCCCCTGCTCAATCGGGAGAGCCTACACAATCTCACACAAGTGACTCTCCAGTCTCGCCTTAAAAATCTTCCCATGATGGAGCGACCACTATTTCTGGAGGGAAGCCGTTCCACTGCTTAACTGTCCTCACTGTTAGGAAGTTTCTCCTTAATTCCAGGTTGCTTCTCTCTTTGATTAGTTTCCAATCTTTATTTCTTTTTTCTGCCCTCCGGTGATTTGGAGAATAATTTGACCCCCCCTCCCCTCTTCTTTGTGGCAGACCCTCAAATACTGGAAGACTGCTATCATGTCCCCTCTAGACTTTCTCTTCTTTAGCCAAAGCCAATTCCTGCAGCCATTCTTCTTAGGTTTTATTTAGTCTCCAGGCCTTTAATCCTCTTAGCTGCTCTTCTCAACATCTTTTTTGTAATGTGGTGATCAAAGTTGATCAGCAGCTCTGCTTCACCTGTTAAAGAGATGGCTTAAAAGGTGAGATTCTAACCATCTTAAATATTTGCTGTTCCATGAATTGGTGCAGAACTCTCATCCCTTCCCAGAGGTGTTTTTTCAAGACGCAACTGGACTTTCTGATTCCAGAAAGTAAGTCCAGTTGACTCCTGAAAAAGCACTTTTGGGACAACCATCACCCTGGTTGACTGAGACTATCCATAGCCCTCGTCCTTTTCATTTTAACACCAAAGGATGAACCATTCTCTGCCTCTCCATTTTGCTGTGTTCGGACAATTCAAGAGATTTATCTTGTCTGCTTGCACTAGATCAATGTTTTCCAAAGGGGAATTCTGAGAGTTGAAATCCATCCATTTTAACATTGTTGTTAATTGTGAATTTGTGTGCGACCCATTGTGACCCCATGGACAACGTTCTTCCAGGCCTTCCTGTCCTCTACCATCCTCTGGAGTCCATTTAAGCTCACACTGACTACTTCAGTGACTCCATCCAGCGACCTCCTTTTCTGCCATCCCCTTCTTCTTTTGCCCTCCATCATTCCCAGCATGAGGCTCTTCTCCAGGGAGTCCTTCCTTCTCATTAGATGGCCAAAGTACTTAAGTCTCATCTTCAGGATCTGGTCTTCTAAAGAGCAGTCAGGGTTGATCTCCTCTAGGACTGACTGATTGGGTCGCCTTGCAGTCCAAGGGACTCGCAGGAGTCTTCTCCAGCACCAGAGTTCAAAAGCCTCCATTCTTTGGCGCTCAGCCTTCCTTATGGTCCAACCTTCTCAGCCATCCGTTGCGACTGGGAAAACCATTTTAAAGTTACAAAGTTCGAAAAACACTGGCTTATAATGATATCTTCCCTGTCTGTGATTCTATGATTCATTGTATGGTGGATTTTTAGGAAACCTGTGGCTATTTTGAACAGAACACAGCCAGGAAGCATCTTTGGCTCAAGTTAATTGGAGGGTAAATATAACATACATAAATATAAACTCACTTGCTTATGTTTAATTCCTGGGTTTGAAAAACGCATGTTATAAAACTCTTTTTTCCCCATTCATCTATTTTAGGGTGGATGGTAAAAACAGTATCCTTACTTTTAGCAAAATGAGAAAGGATGGAAAAGAAAGAAAGAGAGCTGACACTTTTAAGAGAGCAACAATCCAGGCAATGAGGAGAAAAGAATCACAATTTTATCTTTGTTGTGGCCCACCAGCAACAGTGCTGGCAGCAGATTCGGACAGTGAGGAAGTTAGGGAGGAACATGGGCCAGTCCTGGAGTCTGGGGAAGGATTGGATGAGGGCTGTTTGTCGGAGGCAAAGAGCTGTATGCCAGTTATCAGCTGCCTTCAGAGTCAGGCACCAGTGAGGCAGAAGAACAGCTGGAGCCTGTTCCCAGTGTGCGTATGCGGAGAGTTGCCAGATGAAGGGAACAGCTAAAGAACAGGGGTCGACTTGGGAGTAAGGCCACAGGTGGACAGTGAATGGCCCCTCCCAGAGGAAATAAAAGAGGAGCGAAAAGGGAATGGAGTTTGCAGGAGTCCATTAGTTGGCTTAATTGGTTCGTGACTCTCCGAGGCTCCTTGCCAAGTTCTGCAGAGATCGGCCTGGCAGCTCTCCAAGCCAGATAAGGTCTGTGACTGTAAATCCTCCATTGAAAGACTTTGCTGGATGTGAATGAGCAGAATTCACAGTCAATTAATAAAAGGAAGTTTTGTCGGGGCCAGGAGTTTGCTTCAACCTCTTGGGGAGACCTCGGTCAGAACAATCTTACGATCTCTGAAGGACAACCCACAGATCTGTTTTGGAGGTTTTTCTAACACCAGGGGCTACGGTACCGTTTATTCAATTTTGCAATTATTTATACCAGTGTGTAGCTAGAGCTTTTTATAGCTTAGATATTAGTTGTGATATTTTAAGGGTTTTTTTTTTTTACTTTACATTTTCAACACTTACATCATGGCTGTTAATTTTAGCAGTTGATGAAGTTTAAAACCCTAAGCTGCAAAATCAAAGCCTCCAGAGATGCTGAAAATGAGTTAGGTAATATGAAACTAGCCAAAACAAAGGGAATATGCAGAAACTTAATAACGTGACCTGAAAAAAAGAACTTTAAAACCATCTCAAAGCAACCTTTAAAAATACTGAAAATAGAGCTTCAAAGAAAAGAACTGTGATTGTCTAGTTTAATGGAAAGAAGGACTAGGGGAGACATCATAACAGTCTTCCAGTATCTCAGGGGCTGCCTGAAAGAAGAGGGAGTCAAGCTATTCTCCAAAGCACCTGAGGGAAGGACAAGAAGCAACGGGTGGAAACTAATCAAGGAGAGAAGCAACTTAGAAGTAAGGAGGAAATTCCTGACAGTGAGAACAATTAATCCGTGGAACAACTTGCCTTCAGAAGTTCTGAATGCTCCAACACTGGAAGTTTCTAAGAAGAGATTGGACAACCATTTATCTGAAGTGGTGTAGGGTTTCCTGCCTAAGCAGGGGGTTGGACTAGAAGACCTCCAAGGTCCCTTCCACCTTTGTTATTCTATGTTCTGATGCACAGTTCCTAGTTGGAAATTGTGCATCGAAGAACATTAACAGTTTGTGACTCCTGACTCCAGAACTCCATTGTGCCTGGCGTTCTGTTGACATTAATGTTGACAGTCATCCTTACTGGATGTCATTTGGCAATACGATAATGTAAAGATAGAGTGTGCAAAATAAATTACAGCTAGTCCTTGATTTGTGGCTACAACTGAAAACAGGATTTCTGTCATTAAGCGATGAGATCATTGAGTCATGCCTGATTTTAGGAACTTTTCTTTTGCGGTGGTCGGTAATTAAATTTTTCTTCCCTCACTGACTTTGCTTATCTGAAGAGTCCTGTGTTGTGGGCCCCCAGCGGCCAGGGGATCTGGCAGCAAATTCGGACAGTGTGGAGGTTGGGGAGGAACCTGGGCCAGTCTTGGAGTCTGGGGAAGGCTCTGATGAGGGCTCTGTGTCGGAGGCGGGGCGGGGGGGCAGAGCCATATGCCAGTTATCAGCTGCCTTCAGAGTCAGACATCAGTTAGGCAGAAGAACAGCTGGAGCCCTTTCCCAGTGTGCGTATGCACAGAGTTGCCAGACGAAGGGAACAGCTAAAGAACAGGGGTTGACTTGGGAATAAGGCCACAGGTGGACGATGAATGGCCCCTCCCAGAGGAAATAAAAGAGGAACGAAAGGGGAGTGGAGTTTGCAGGAGACAATTAGTTCGCTTCAGTGACGTGCGGTGAGGTTTATGGCTGGTGAGGCACTGACACAGTGGTGGGTTTCAAAATTTTTTTAGACTTGTGGACTTCAACTCCCAGAATTCCACAGCCAGGCATGCTCAGTTCCGATTTAAAGCAACAGCATTTGTTTTTCTCCTTTGCAAAAAAGTTTCCTTCATTCTTTTTCTTCTCCCTCCCCCTCCTTCCTTCCCCCTCTCTCAAACAGACACATGCACACAGAGAGGTTGGATTGGACTATCTCTCCTACTCTCTTCCCTCTCTCACTCACTCTCTCTCAAACAAACACAAACATAGAATTTGGGTTGGAGCCGATCCGAGCCTTTGCAGGCGGAGCCACGTTGCTTTTTCAAACTTGTGAAGCTGGGCTTATATAGTTTTATCCAGCTCTGTGTGTGTGTGTGTGTGTGTGTGTGTGTGTGTGTGTGTGTGTTTGAAAAAGCAACGTGGCTCTGCCTGCAATCAAACTACACTTGGGGAGGGAATTACACTTGAGGATGAAGTTTGAATTCCTCCCCCTCCCTCCGACCCACACATACCTTTTCCAGCTGTTTCAGAGAGGATTTCAACTCTGCTCTTGCCTGTCATCATGAAAAGAAAAAAAATGTAAAAGAAAAAAGGCAAGAGCTGAGGTCAGGCTGAGCTAGTTGCTGCCAGAGTCACCGTGGATGACTCTGCTTAACTGTTTAAAAAAGCCTCTAAAAATTCCTCACCTACGTCAGGAATTTTTCGGCTTTTAACCCTTGCTTAACTCTGCTCGAGTGATCATAAAAAGTCAGACTAGATGAAGCATGTCGTTCTCCTGCCTCCTCCTGTAGAGGGCGCTTTTTAGAGGCTTTTTTAAACAGTTAAGCACTAAGCAGAGTCATCCACGGTGACTCTGGCAGCAACTAGCTCAGCCTGACCTCAGCTCTTGTCTTTTTCCTTTTACATTTTTTTTTCTTTTCATGATGACAGTGGTGAGGCTCTGCCTCCCCTGACTGCACGTCCCTGGTTTGCTTCATTGGTTCGTGACTCTCCGAGACTCCTTGCCAGGTTTTGCAGATAACGACCTGCCAGATAAGGTCTGTGACCACAAATCCTCCCTTGAAAGACTTTGCTGGATGTGAATGAGCAGAATTCACGGTAAATTAATAAAAAAGGGTTTGTTTTTTTTGTCAGGATGAGGATTTTGCTTCAGGCTCTTGGGAAGTCTTGGTCAGAACACCCTGGATGTAACCATCATGCCCTTTCTCGTAGTTAAAGTTTTTTTGATTCAATTCTATGGATTCAAGAGCCTTGGTTTCCTGAGGGACCAGCTGAGGCAGGTCCTTACACAATCACTAAATCTGACTTACAAAACCCATTGTTAGGTGGATGTTGCCTGCAGCCCTCTTCAAAAGAAGCCATCCTATGACTGAATTTGCTGAAGTTTAAATCAAGCCATGTGAGACAAACTTGCCCATTGGTGCCAACACCAATCTTAGGAAAGAGTGGCCATCAAAGAACTCTAGTCTGTTCCTTGTTTAGTTCTAGGGACAAACCAAGATTCTGAATTTCCTCAAGCAAAACCCTCAAAAGCCCAGAAAAGGTGCCCTTTCAGATACTGCCTTGTAGAAGAACAAGCTGAGTGGGATATTCGAAATTTCCATACAGAACTTAGTAACCCACATATTGCTTCCCTGATTTGTAATCCTATGACAGGGGTGGGTTTCAAAAAATTTTCAAACCTACTCTGTGGGTGTGGCCTCCTTTGTGGGAGTGGCTTGCTGGCCATGTAACCTGGTGGGAGTGGCTTGCTGGCCATGTATTCATTCTCTCTCTCTCTCTCTCTCTCTCTCTCTCTCTCTCTCTCTCTCTCTTCCTTTTGTCTCTCGGTCCCTTTTTCCTTTTTTTCTTTCATCTCTCTTTTTTCTTTTTTCTTTCTTTCTTTCTCTTTCTTTCTGTGTGAATCTGTCTGTGTGTGTGTGTGTGTGTGTGTGTGTGTGTGTGTGTCAGTGGTGGGTTTCAAAAATTTTTGGAACCTCTTCTGTAGGTGTGGCCCACCTCTGTTCTATGTTGACAAAAGGAGTCCAGCAAGAAACCCACTTGAATGACCTCGATCAAGTCTTTGGAATCCTGGCTATATTGTTGTTAGTTGCGAAGTCGTGTCCGACCCATCGCGACCCCATGGACAACGTTCCTCCAGGCCTTCCTGTCCTCTGCCATCCTCTGGAGTCCATTTAATTGCACGCCGGCTGCTTCGGTGACTCCATCCAGCCACCTCCTTTTCTGCTGTCCCCTTCTTCTTTTGCCCTCCATCTTTCCCAGCATTGGGCTCTTCTCCAGTGACTATAAACTTGTAGATGGATATATATATATAATTTTTTCCGTAGTTCCTCTTACAAAACATTCCTTCCTTGCTGTAAAACCTTCCTGGCTCTCCAAAACAGATTCTCTTAAAAAGGCAACTTGCTGGAACAGAGAATAATAAATCCAAGTGGCCTGCAGTCCATGAAACTCCCAATATTTTATTTTCTCTTAAGAGTCTGGAAATTCTCATTTGTCTTAGATGTGTTTTGGGGGCCACTGGTGTGCGTTTTGCGTGTCATTTTTAATATTTCTTCACTCCCCTGCTTAAAAATTACGTTGGTGCAGTCTTTTTTTTTTTTTTTGCTAAAAAGTCTAAAAACAGCATTTACTCGATGCTTTTCAACACACCTCCTTTGCAAATTTTTGAAGCGTGCTTTCTGGAACATGTGTCTTGCGGCCTTTGCTAGAATGAGAAATCAAAGATTATTTTTTTTTTAATCCCTTCAACAGAAATAGATACCGAGGAGGACAGTATTCGCCTTCTGACAGGCACTTGCTGGCCCAAATCTTTGCCAAAGTTTCCAAAACAAGAAATCCCCTATCACCATGCAAACTGAGGAAAGGTAATCAGCAAAATTTTGGCAAGGCCATGCTCCAGATTGCTTTGAGATGTTGGTGATGTGGAGAACCTCTGGCTGGAATCATGCAAAATTTCAGGAATTAGTCACTCCATACCTGGATGCACTGTCTCGTGTCTCATCTTTTCTCATTTTTCTATCTTTCCTAGTATCCTCTCCTATTGGTGTCTTGTGATTTATCAATTGTTGTTTCTAGCTTATGATTAATGATTGTAACTATGATATATGGCCAATGACCTATCACTTGCTGTTTATATGTACACTGTGAGCTTATGTAGCAGAGAAAAATTCATTTTGTGTCCAATCACACTTGGCCAATAAAGAATATATTCTGTTCTGTTCTATATTCTCTTCTCTTCTAAATTCTTGTCTTGTCTCCTATTCTATCCACCTCGCTTTCTCCCTATATTCTCTTCTGAATTTTTTCTTTTCTCTTCTCTTCTCATCCCCTCCCTATATTCTCTTCTAAATTCTCTTCTCTCCTTCTCTCTCCCTACACCTATATTCTCTTCTCTTCTAAATCTCTTCTCTAAATCCTCCTTCCTTCTTCCTCTCCTTCTCCTCTCTTCTCTTCTCCCTCTCCTTACATTCTCTTCTAAATTCTTTTCTCTTCTCTCCCTACCCCTATATTCTCTTCTCTTCTAAATCTCTTCTCCTCTAAATCTTTTTTTCTCTTCTCTTTCCTTCTTCCCCTCCTTCTCCCTCTCCCTATTTTCCTATCTTCTCTTCTCTCATCATCCCCATTCCTACCACCCTAAAAGAGTGGCACCCCATAATTGAGCGCGCTGAGTATTTCAATGATGCATCAAAAAACATCTTAACTAGATTCACACAAGGCACCTAGTCCATGTTGACAGAATTGCTAACTGCCTTCAAGTAATCCTCATCTTATGACCCTCCTTTACTGACCATAGGAAGTCAGGATTGTGCTGAGAAATATGATTTAAAAGCTGCCCTTGTACTTACTGTGACAATATCCCCAGTCATGTGATCAAAATTCATCACTTGGCAAAAAATGATTGACAGTCTCTTCCATTTCTGAGTGGCCTAGGGAAATGGTTGTGGCAAAAGTCAACACCCAAGTCAGTTCCCCTTCCACCAGAGAAACTGTCTTTGACATTTTGGCCTGGCCTTCCTCACAGGGTTGATGTTGCAGAGAAAAAACCAGGAGGAGTCCAATCGGCCTTTTGCTTCTGGATGAAAAGGGGGAGCCAATCAAACCAATAAATTGTGGGTGCTCCATCACTGGAGGTTTTAAGAAGAAACTGGACAGTCACTTGTCTGAGATGGTATAGCTTCCAGTCCAGGAAGACCTCCAAGGTCCCTTCCAGATTCTATTCTGTTCCGATCTTGTTCCTATTCTATTCTATTCCCCATTCTGTGTTGTGTTTTCTCTTCTCTTCTCTTCCCTTCTCTTCTCTCCCATTCTATTCCTGTAATCTATTTTATTCTGTAACCTGTTCTGTTCTATTCTATTCTATTCTCTATTCTATTCCCTGTTCTGTGTTGTGTCCTCTTCTCTCTTCTCTTCTCTTTTCTTCTCTTCCCTCTCCCATTCAATTCCTGTAATCTATTTTATTCTGTAACCTGTTCTGTGTTATTCTATTCTATTCTCTATTCTATTCTCTATTCTATTCTATTCTATTCCCTGTTCTGTGTTGTGTCCTCTTCTCTCTTCTCTTCTCTTCTCTTCTCTTCCATCTCCCATTCAATTCCTGTAATCTATTTTATTCTGTAACCTGTTCTGTTTTATTCTATTCTATTCTCTATTCTCTTCTGTTCCCTGTTCTATGTTGTGTCCTCTTCTCTCTTCTCTTTTTTCTTCTCTTCCATCTCCCATTCAATTCCTGTAATCTATTTTATTCTGCAACCTGTTCTGTGTTATTCTATTCTATTCTATTTTCTATTCTATTCTATTCTCTATTCTATTCCCTGTTCTGTGTTGTGTCCTCTTCTCTCTTCTCTTCTCTTCTCTTCTTTTCTCTTCTCTTCTCTTCCATCTCCCATTCTATTCCCGTAATCTATTTTATTCTGTAACCTGTTCTGTTTTATTCTATTCTCTATTCTATTCTCTATTCTATTCTATTCTATTCTATTCCCTTTCTGTGTTGTGTTCTATTCTATTCTATTCTATTTATTAAATTTATAGGCCGCCCAATCCCGAAGGACTTTTATGAAATAAAAATTTCACAAAAAAAGGTAAAAAGACAAACAGAAGAAAACAGATTAAAAGAAACACACCATGCACCCAGTCTAAGCGGGGCTGGACCTCGGTCAAGAGGTCAACAGCCCCAGGCCTGCCGGAATAGCCAGGTTTTAATCGCTTTTCAGAAGGCCATGAGAGTGGGTAGGGTCCGGATCTCTGGGGGTAGTTCGTTCCATAGGCCGGAGCGGTAACAGAGAAGGCCCTCCTCCGAGGTGCCGCCAGCTGACATTGTCTAGCTGATGGCACCTGGAGAAGGCCCACCCTGTGCGATCTTATCGGTCTTAGGGAGGTGTGCGGCAGAAGATGGTCTTGTAGATATCTGGGTCCTGAGCCATGTAGAGCTTTAAAGGTAATAACCAGCACCTTGAATTGTGCTCGGAGACCAATGGGGAGCTAGTGCAGCTCGCGGAGGATAGGTGTAGTGTGGTACACCCAATATCGCTTGCGCGGCTGCATTCTGGACTAATTGTAGTCTTCAAACACTTTTCAGGGGCAGCCCCATGTAGAGCGCATTACAGTAATCCAGTCTTGAGGTGACGAGGGTGTGTGTGACTGTTTGCAGTGCCCCCTGGTCAAAGTAGGGCCGCAACTGGTGCACCAGGCGAACCTGGCAAAGGCCCAGGTTCTCTTCTCTCTTCTCTTCTCCCCTCTCCCATTCTATTCCTGTAATCTATTTTATTCTGTAACCTGTTCTGTGTTATTCTATTCTGTTCTGTTCTGTTCTATTCTACTTCTACTTCTACTTCTACTTCTACTCTATATAAAATAAGCCTAGCATAAAGACAAAACCCCAAACTTTCCCTAAAGTTCTCAACCCCAGGAAAGTATCAAATTATCTGGCCTCACCTATCCGCAAGAGAGTCCATTAAGCTAAAATGGGTCCTTTCTTGTTTGCAGGGCTGTGTGAATGCACTGGGAAGCCAAGCCATTACGTTAAGATGGTTTTATCTTTTACGGAGGAATCGCAAAATAGTAAAACTAGGTTACCTAAACAGCTATTGGCAACATCTACAGGTTCTTCGCATGACTGCTCTTCACCTTGATTGATGAAGGTTTTTCTGTCGCTGAGGGTGTTGGACCTGCAAGCCATTGGGCTTCATGTGTTATGCAAGGCCAGGGAATTGGGCTAATTGAGAAAGGAGGCTATTGCATGCCCTGGGAATATAACCTATTTTGCTTTAGGATATTAGACCACAGTGTGAACCAGCCTGGGTTTTCCTTCCCACCCGGGCAGCATTTTTGCCCTGATCCCCAACTCTTCAATTGTAAACTTTGCAAAGGTTGGGATAGATGCATGCTTTGATTTAGCTCTCTCTCTCTCTCTGTGTCAATCTCTCCCTTTCTCTCTCATTCTCTCCCTCTCATTCTCTCCCTCTCATTCTCTCCCGCTCATTCTTTCTCATTCTCTCTCACTCTCCCTTTCTCTCTCCCTCATTCTCTTTCTTGTTATCTCACTTTCTCTCTCATTCTCTCTCATTCTCTTTCTTATTCTCTCTTTCTTTCATTCTCTCTCTCTCATTCTCTCTCTCATCCTCTCACTTTCTCTTTCCCTCAGTTTCTCCCTTTCTCTCCCTTTTTCTCTCATTCTCTTTCTTATTCTCTCTCTTTCTCTCTCCTCTCTCTCTGTCTATCTCTTTCTCATTCACTCTCAATCTCTTCCCTTCTCTCTCTCTTTCTCTCTCTCTTATTCTCTCTCTCATTCTCTCTCAATCTCTCCCTTTCTCTCTCATTCTCTTTCTTATTCTCTCTTTCTCTCTCTTTCATTCTCTCTCATTCTCTCCCTCATTCTCCCCCTCTCATTCTCTCTCTCATCCTCTCTCTTTCTCTTTCCCTCAATTTCTCCCTTTCTCTCTCTTTTTTTCTCATTCTCTTTCTTATTCTCTCTCTTTCTCTCTCCTCTCTCTCTCTCTCTCTCAGTCTATCTTTCTCATTCACTCTCAATCTCTCCCCTTCTCTCTCTCTCTGTCTCTCTCTTATTCTCTCTCTCATTCTCGCTCTCATGTTCTCTCTCTCATTCTCTTTTTCTCATTCTCTCATTCTCATTCTCTCCCTTTCTCTCTCCCTTTCTCTCTCTCTCTCTTTCTCTCTCAATCTCTCTCTCTCTCTCCTTCTCTCTCTCCTTCTCTCTCCTTCTCTCTCTCTCTCCTTCTCTCTCTCTCTCCTTCTCTCTTTCTCTGAGGCCAAACATTTAATTCCAATAATTTGGGGAGCTACCTGGGGACCACGGCCCTCTCAAAGTCAGTGAGCCATATCCAGTTCTCCAATCTGAATGAAGAAGAAAGCTTATGACTTTTTTCTTTTTTAAAAATTTTTTTTCAACGAAAGATAAAATATCAAAAAGCAAAAGAAGAGGAGTTAGGGACAGGGATGATTAGGGAAAAGGCAGCGCCAGGAGGAAGGAGGGAAAAGGGTGAGAAAAGGAATACCAACTTTCTTATACAGAACTAAAATTAACCTCTTACTCAACAATAATAGGCTGCAATTCTATAATCCTAAATGCCCCAAAGGTGCTTTTTCAAGAGGCAATGAACTGAAGAAGCTTCTTGGATGAGAAGTGAAACGTCTTCAAAGAAAAAACCCAGACAGTCCCATTGCCTCCTGAAAAAGCACCTTTGGGACAAGCCTGACCTGGAGGACAAAGAATTTCCATAGACATATGATCATAAACAGTTCTGACCATCAAATCCCAAAACTAAGTTTTAACTTCTGGCAGTTTCTAGCAAGAATTCCCACAGTAGTAAAGATACTTCATTCCTGCCGGTAGAAAGCAAAGGACTAAGCCAGAAACGCCACCCAATGATCCTTCAAATACAGTCAGGATATTATTTGGGCTTGGTGTGAGACGCACAATCTTGTTCGTTTCTTCCGCTGCTCCCATGCTTAGAAGCATCCTGGCTGCTCCCAACCCAGATAATTCGGAGGGAAATACAGGTGTACTCCTTGACTTCCAGCCACAACTGAGCCAAAAATTCCTGTCGCTCCGTGAGAGAGTTATGTGAATTTTGCTCCCTTTTGCCCCCTTTTCTTGCCACGGTCATTAAAATGAATTGCTGCAGTTGTGAAGAACCCAGTTATTAAGTGAATCTGGCTTCCCCATTGACTTCGGTCGTCCGGAGGTTGCCAAAGGGGCATCTGCACTCTGCAGTCGTCATAAATACGAGTCAATTGCCAAGCGTCCAAATTTTGCTCGCCTGACCATGGGGATGATGCAACGGTCATAAGGGTGAAAAACGGTCATAAGTCAGTTTTTCAGTGCTGTTGTAACTTGAACAGTCAGTAAATAAACTGTGGTGAGTTCAGGATTCACCTCTTCTGACCGAGGCTTCCGCAGCAGCACGAAGCCGAGCCCCCCTCCCGATAAGCCCATTTTATTTAATTGGCAGTGAATTCCTCTCCAGCAAAATCTTTCCTCTCCCACAGTCTTTCAAGAGAGTTCCCAATTACCAGGGACGTGCAGTCAGGGGAGGCAGGGCCTCACCACTGTTGTGATGAAAAGAAAAAAAAAATTAAAAGGAAAAAGGCTGAGGTAGTTGCTGCCAGAGTCACAGTGGATGACTCTGCTTAGTGATTAACTGCAGCGGGAGGCGAGAGAACCACGTGCCTCCTTTAGACTATCGTTATGATCACTTGAGCAGAGTTAAGCAAGGGTTAAAAGGCAAAAAATTCCTTATGCAAAGGAGACACGTGGTTCTCTCGCCTCCTCCTGCTCTGGCAGCAGCAACTCTTGCCTTTTTCTTTTTACATTTTTTACATTTTCATCATGGCGGGCGGACAAGAGGAGAGTTGAAATCCTCTGTGACACAGCTGGAAAAGGTATGTGGGTCGGACGGAGGGCGGGGGGAGGAATTCAAAATTATTATAATTTAATTTGTAAGTAATTTTTTATTGTAATTTTTGTGTGTGCGTGTGTTTCTTTTTTCACTTCACTCAAACAAACTCTCTCTCAATTTGAGAGAGAGTTTGTTTGAGAAGAGAGGGAAGGGGCAGAGGCAGGGAGGGCAGCCTTGTTTGGGAAGAGAGGGGCAGCCCGCCAGCAGAAGCAGGTCTTTTACTCGCCTCTGCTGGTGGGCTGGCGCTTTCTTTCTTTTGCCTGCTGTGCCCCCCTTCCCTTTCTCCTCTCCCCCTCCCACTGGGAGCCCGGTCCTGCTCCCCTCTCCCTTTCCTCCTCCTCCTCTCCGCTTTCTTCACTGGCTACCGCCTCGCCCCCCCGCCTCCTCCGTCCCCGCTGCTGTGTCCGACAGGCATCTCGCGTTTATGGCAGATATAAATGTGAGACGCCCGTTGGACACAGCGGTGGGGACATTGCTTCTCGCCGCTGCCGCTCTCTTACCTCACCAACCATAATCCTCACCGCACATCACTGCCAATTACCGACTTTGATCAGGCTTGGAGAGTGGCCAGGCCGATATCTTTCACACGCCACAATACTTGGCAAGAATGCAGGAAGGAACTAATGGTCTCCTGCAAACTCCACTCCCCTGTTGCTCCTCTTTTATTCCTATGGGAAGGTCCATTCATCCTCCACCTTACTCCCAAGTCAACGCCTGTTCTTTAGCTGTTCCCTTCATTGACAACTCTGTGCATGCGCACACTGGGAACAGGCTCCAGCTGTTCTTCTGCCTCACTGATGTTTGACTCTGAAGGCAGCTGATAACTGGCATACGGCTCTGGCCCCCTCTCTGCCTCCGACACAGAGCCCTCCTCTGAGCCTTCCCCAGACTCCAGGACTGGCCCATCTTCCTCCCCAACCTCCTCACTGTCCGAATCTGCTGTCAGCTATGCTGGACACTGGCAGGCCACAACATTGCCTGTATCTTCTCCCTTAAACCGATCATCTTCATTGCCCCAGGTGAGTCTCTCCTGCGAACAGGCAATCCCTGACTTATCCATTTAACAACCGTGTGAAGTTATATCACTGAAAATGACTTATGGCTGGTCCTTGACTCTGTGACCAACATTCAGATGCTGGGAAACCAGTGTTTAATTTACACAGTTTCAAGCATCCCAGAGTGATATGATCCCCATTTGCAACTCTTCCAGATGGCTTCCAACAAGCAAAATCAAAAGAGGAACCTGGCTTCACTTAATGACTGTGATTCACTTAACAACCACGTGATTCATTAAGTGAGTTTTGCCCCATTTTACGACCTTTCTTGTCGCAGTTGTTCAGTGAATCACTGCCATCGATAAGTTAGGAACACGGTCGTTACGGGAATCCGGTTTCCTTTGCTTGTCAGAAGGTCACAAAAGGGGATCGCGTGACACGGCAATGGTCATAAGTATGAACCAATTGCTGAGCGTCCAAATTTTGATCCCAAGGGCACGATACAAAGTGTGAAAAACTGTCATCAGGCACATGATTCATTGCCATTTCTAACTTTGAAATGGTCACTAAATGAACTGTTGTAAGTTGAGGACTCCCTGTAATTGCTTTGCTTAGGGAGGGAAATCCCAATTGTGGTCACAAGTCAAGGATCACGCGGCAACTGTTACGGGCTTGCCCAATTTGCAGAGAATGGACCAAAGTCTATTGGGATGCGGTGACTCAGTGGCTAAGACGCTGAGCTTGTCCATCAGAGCGGTAGGCAGTTTGGCGGTTCGAATCCCTAATGCCGCATAACAGAGTGAGCTCCCATGACTTGTCCCAGCTTCTGCCAACTGAGCAGTTCGAAAGCACGTAAAAAATGCCGTGATCCGACAATTGCGCGCTAGACAAATGCACGGCGACAAAACCGCGGCGACAAAACTGCAACGTCAAAAGCGCACCCACAAAAGCGCAATCAGGGTTAGGGTTATAACGTTGTTTTCGCATCCCACTATGTTGTTTATTGATGGCGCACTTTTGTGGGTGAGATTTTGATGTCACGGTTTTGACATCGCAGTTTTGTCGCCGCACATTTGTCTAGTGCGCATTTGTCGGTGAACCAAAAATGCAAGTAGAAAAATAGGAACCACCTTTGGTGGGAAGGGAACAGCATTCCGTGCGCCTTCGGCTTTGACTCATGCCGGCCACAGGACCACGGAGGGAACAGCTCTGGCTCTTTGGCTTTGAAACGGAGATGAGCACCGCCCCCTAAAGTCGGGAACGACTAGCACGTATGTGTGAGGGGAACTTTTACCTTTAATCCAAAGTCACTTTTTTTTCTCCAAACTCAAATTTCACAAGCCAGGTTTTGCAATGTGACCCTTAACCAGGGGGTGGGGGGTGGGAAAGCTACGTGCCACCTGAATTCCCCTGTCCCCACCGTTACAGAACATAACCTGCCCTGGAGATTCCTCCGCAACCTTGTATTTTCTTTTAAATTTAGATTTCTTCTTTCCTCTTCTCGATCCAATGGGCTTGGGTAGGATTATAAGCGTGGGAGGACTAAATTTAGAGACTTGGTCTCGTTCCACTTGAGTCTTCCTGCTGATATAATAGTCTCTCGGGTCATTTAAAAAACATTTAATTCCTGCCCCTTAAAGTCGCCGGACTTACTTGACAAGGTGATTCTTTGTTAAAGAAAAAATGGATTTGACAATCTCTCCTCCCTGGGGGGAGCGAAATGCAGGCTTTTTAAAAACAGATTAACAGAATTAGAAGGGACCTTGTAGGTCATCTAGTCCAACCCCCTGCCCAAGCAGGTGATCTTTCCCCATTTCTGACAGATGGCAGTCCTTCTTGAAAGCCTCCAGGGATGAAGGCAACTTCTGTTCCATGGGTTGATTGTTCCCACTGTCAGAAAATGTCTCCTTATTTCCAGGTTGAATTTCTCTCCTTGATCACTTTCCATCCATTATTCCTTCTCTGGCCTTCGAGTGTTTTGGAGAATAGCTTGACCCCCCCCCCTCCTCTCTGTGGCAGCCCTTCTAATATTGGAAGACTGCTATCCTGTCTCCCCTGGTCCTTCTCTTCACTAGAGTAGCCATGCCCAGTTCCCATAACCGTTCTTCATGTTTTAGTCTTCAGATCTTTGATCATCTTAGATAGATTCAGTATAACAGAGATGGAAGGGACCTTCTAGGTCATCTAGTCCAACCCCCAACCCCAGCTCCTCAAGTATTGGAAAACTGCTATTCTGTCTCCCCTGGTCCTTCTCTTCACTAGAGTAGCCATGCCCAGTTCCTACAACCATTCATTGTGTGTTTTAGCCTCCAGTCCTCTTATCATCCTGGTTGCTCTTCTCTGCGCTCTTTCTAGAGTCTCAACCTCTTTTTTATAGCATGTGACCAAAACTGGATGCAGTACTCTAGGTGTGGCCTTACTAAGGCTTTATAGAGTGGTATTAATACCTCACTTGATCTTGATTGTATCCCTCTGTTCATGCAATTTAGGATTGCATTGGTTTTTTGGTTGCCGCCGCACAAAGCTAGCTCATATTTAACTGGTTGTGCACTAAGACTCCAAGATCCCTCTTACAGTCACTGCTATTAAATCTTCTTCATTTGCACCTGTGAGACCGGCTATCAAAGCAACCAGGTGCTCTGTTTGGCTGCCCAGTGTATTTCTGTTTTGCTATATCCTCAGTGGCAACACTGGAGGGGAAAGAAATCGGCTAATAAAATTCTAAAATAATTATTTTAATAATAATCATGTTATTATTATAAAAGTATAATCTGGTTTGGAATCTCTTGAAACTCAGCCAAGAAGAAAAGAAAGGATTTTGTTGTTGGTGGTTGCAAAGTTGTGTCCGACCCATCATGACCCCATGGACAACATTCCTCCAGGCCTTCCTATCCTCTACCATCCTCCGGAGTCTATTTAAGCTCACACTGACTGCTTCAGTGACTCCATCCAGCCACCTCCTTCTCTGCTGTCCCCTTCTTCTTCTTTTGCCCTCCACCCTTCCCAGCATGAGGTTCTTCTCCAGTGAGTCCTTCCATCTCCTTAGGTGGCCAAAGTCTTTGAGTTTCCTCTTCAGGATCTGGCCTTCTAAAGAGCAGTCAGGGTTGATCTCCTCTAGGACTGACCGGTTGGATGGCCTTGCAGTCCAAGGGGCTCGCAGGAGTCTTCTCCAGCACCAGAGTTCAAAGGCCTCCATTCTTTGGCGCTCAGCCTTCCTTATGGTCCAACTTTCACAGCCATCCATTGCGACTGGGAAAATCATCGCCTTGACTAGACGCACTTGTGTTAGCAGGGCGATGTCTCTGCTTTTTAGGATGCTGTCTAGATTGACCATAGCTTTCCTCCCCAGGAGCAAATGTCCTTTGGATCCTGTCTTGCCAAGGAGCATGTCTACTCCCTCTTCCCTCCCGGCTCCTCTCAATTTGTCACTATTTTTAATTATTCTTCCCCAGGTAATCAGGTCTAATTTTAAAAATTACCTCTCTGCCTCGGCCTCTTAAGCACCCAAACCTCCGTCTCCCTCCACAGAAGGATTTGACGATGTTTCTGAGTGATTTAGCTTTACCTTGTTTCATTAGGAAAGTGATTCGAGAACATCTACCCAAGATGACCCTGGGTACCTAACTGCACATAACTGGACAACTTGTTTGCAGTTATGTGCAAATAAAATACCGTAGCAAGCCCAGAGTTTCTAGGATGATCCATTGAGATTTTCATAGAAATTTTGAATTTGGTCTGTTTATGCCAAGTGAATTCATCCATCGCCTTAAGCTGGAACCACTGGGCTTAATGACACATGAAAGAGAGTAGAAGAGAGAATAGAGTAGAATAGAGAGGAGAGGAGAGGAGAGAGTAAAGAAGAGAACAAAGGAGAAGAGAGAGAAGAGAAAAGAGAAGAGTAGAGAAAAGAGTAGAGTAAAGAGTAGAGAAGAGAGTAGAGAGTAGAGCGAAGAGAATAATGGCGAGGAGAAGAGAGAAGAGAATAGAATACAGGAGAGGAGAGAGAAAAGGGGAGAGGAGAGAATAGAGAAGAGAGTAGAGAAGAAAATAGAGTGGAGAGTAGAGAATAGAGAAGAGAAGAGAGAATAGAGAGTAGAGAAGAGATTAGGGTAGAGATAATAGAGTAGAGAGTAGAGAATCGAATATAGAGAATAGAATAGAGGAGAGGGGAGAAAAGAATAGAGAAGAGAAGAGAGGAGTAGAGAAGAAAATAGAGAGTAGAGAATAGAGAAGAGAAGAGATAATAGAGAGTAGAGAGTAGAGAATTGAATATAGAGAATAGAATAAAGAAAAGAGGAGAGAAAAGAATAGAGGAGAGGAGTAGAGAAGAAAATAGAGTAGAGAAGAGAGTAGAGAAGAAAAAAGACAATAGAGAGTAGAGTAGAGAGTAGAGAATAGAATAGAGAATG
The DNA here is from genome assembly GCF_051295495.1 of Thamnophis sirtalis. Classification (NCBI taxonomy): domain Eukaryota; kingdom Metazoa; phylum Chordata; class Lepidosauria; order Squamata; family Natricidae; genus Thamnophis; species Thamnophis sirtalis. The sequence continues at coordinate 27,186,299 of NW_028261382.1, forward strand.
AGAACAGAACAAAAGAATAGAAAAAAAATTAAATAGAATCAGAATCAGACACAATAGAATTTAGAGGTCTTCTAGTCCAGCCCTCTGCTCAAGCAGGAGAACCTACAGTATTTATCATTAGATAAGTGATTGCCTAGTCTCTTCTTGAAAACCTCCAGTGATGGAGCACCCACAATTTCTGGTGGCAAGCTGTTCCACTGGGTAATTGTTCTCAAGGTCAGGCAATTTCTCCTTAATCCCAAATTGCTTCTCTTCTTGATTAGTTTCCACCCATTGTTTCTTGTCCTGCCCTTTGGGGTTTTGGAGAATAATTTGACCCCCCTCCTCTTTGTGGCAGCCCCTCAAATTTGCCAGAATCAGGGTTACAGGTAGTTCTCAACTTACAACATTTATTTAATGACGATTAAATGAAAATGACTTATGGCCATTTTTCACACTTATAACCGTTGCCGCCTTACCATGGTCACATGATCAAAATTCAGACACTTGGCAATTGACTCACACTTATGACGGTTGCAATGTCCAGGAGTCACGCGATCCCCTTTTGCCAACTTCTGTCAAACAATGTTGACGGGGAAGTCAGATTCCCTTAACAAATGGGTTACTAACCGCAATGATTCCCTTAACAGCTTTGGCAAGAGAAGTCGTAAAATGGGGCAAACCCCATTTAACAAATTTCTCACTTAGCGACAGAAATTTGGGACTCATTTGTGGTCGTAAGTCAAGGACTCACTGTATTTCTTGGAGCCTCTCTTGTTATTATGCCTCACACAAATTGAGGATGGTGTGTGGCGGGTGTATCCAGCCAAATGTGCTTTGTCAATATATGGTTTGTGACAAGATGCTGGTAGTTATTCAGCAAACCGTCATTCAAACAAACCCTGGCTTCCTACAGTAAGTGACCCCGGGCTCCAGCTTAGCTCTTCTCTACCCAATGAGAATCAACGGAGGTACTAATACCACTCTATAAAGCCTTGGTAAGACCACACCTAGAGTACTGAATAAAATAAAATAGAACAGAATAGAATAGAAAATATGGAATGGAATGAAGAATAGAATAAAAGAAAATATGGAATGGAATGAAGAATAGAATAGAAAATAAAATAAAATATGGAATGGAATGAATAGAATAGAATAGAGTAGAATAGCATTCTTTATTGGCCAAGTGTGATTGGACACACAAGGAATTTGTCTTTGGTGCAGAAGCTCTCAGGGTAGATAAAAAACCCAGTTTCAGTCACCACACTATTAAAAAAAACGTGGAGACTCTGGAAAGAGCGCAGAGAAGATCAACCAGGATGATGAGGGCACTGGAAGCTCAAACATACGATGAACGGTTGCAGGAACTGGGCATGGCTAGTCTAGAGATTCAACCTGGAAATAAGGCGGAATTTTCTGACAGTGAGAACAATCAACCCATGAAACAGATGTTGTGAGAGCTTCATCACTGGAGGCTTCCAAGAAGAGATTGGACTGCCATCGGTCAGAAAAGGAGTAAGGTCCCCTGCTTGGGTAGGGGGTTAGGCTAGATGACCTACGGGGTCCCTTCCAACTCTATTCTGATTAATTGATTGATTCACACCTAGAAATAAGGATAAAATTTTTGACAGGGAGAACATTCAACCAATGGAACAGAAGTTGCCTTTGGAAGTTGTGAGAGCTTCATCCCTGGAGGCTTTCAAGAAGAGCCAGGACTGCCATCTGTCAGAAATGGTGTGGGGTCTCCTGCTTGGGCGGGGGCTTGGACTAGACGACCTACAAGGTCCCTTTCAACTCTGTCAATCTGTGTGTGCCTGTAATCTGGGACTGCTCAATGTTGGGGCTGAATCGGCAAGACGATGCCCCCGAGGAAACCTCTTTTTGACGGGCAGTGTTCTTCTCTTTCGGCCTCCTGGAAGGAAACCAGGCATCTCTCAGCAGTGGGTGTGCAATTGAAGGCCTCCCTTGGACTAATTGAAGGAATGGTAGTTCTTCACATTCCAGTAAAATAGCTCAGCCGGGGACGGAAGACTCCACCCTTCTCGTAGTTTATTTCTTTTCTTCCCTTCTTCATTGATGCGGTTCCACCTGCTAAGCCTAGCACTACGAGCGTAGCTGGCAGGGCCCTCTTTAACCTCCCACCTGATCTTGCAGGGGGGTTGGGCGTCTGGCTGGTTGAAGGAGAACGTGGCTACCTTGCCACGCATCGGTCCCCGTTTTCCTTGGCTTAAAGGCGCCTCTGCAGCTCGACTCCTCTGCCAGCTGGGCCAAATCTTGGAATGGAGTTCTGTCCAAATTGAAAGCAGTCACCTCCTTGCTCCAGGGAAGGAGCAAGTGTGGAGCAAGGAGGAGCAAACCCTAAGTGTGCCATCTTGGGATGGGCAGCTGTATGAAATCGATTCATAAATACATATAAAATAACAAAGCCACAGGCGCATCCTCTGTTGCATTACCAGAGGGATTGAGTCAGGGTCATAATTCCACTCTATAATGCCTTCATAAGACCACACCGGGACGCGGGGGCTCAGGGGCTGAGATGCTTAGCTTGTTGATCAGAAAAGCTGGCAGTTTGGCAATTCAAATCCCTAGTGCCGCGTAACGGAGGGAGCTCCCGTGACTTGTCCCAGCTTCTGCCAACCTAGCAGTTCAAAAGCACATCAAAAATGCAAGTAGAAAAATAGGGGCCACTTTTGGTGGGAAGGGAACAGCGTTCCGTGCACCTTTGGCGTTGAGTCATGCTGGCCACATGACCATGGAAACGTCTTCAGACAGGGCTGGCTCTTTGGCTTTGAAACGGAGAGGAGCACCGCCCCCTAGAGTCAGGAACAACTAGCACCTATGTGCGAGAGGAACCTTTACCTTTACTAAGATCACACCTAGAGTCCTGCATCCACTTGCCTGGAGTAGAATCTCCTGCTTGGACAGCGGGTTGGACTAGAAGATCTCCAGGGTCCCTTCCAACTCTCTTCTTCGGTCATTCTTTACTTCCTTCACCAGAAACCTTTCAACTCCCTAGTGCAGGGGTGTCCAAACTTGGGAATTTTAAGACTTGTGGACTTCAACTCCCAGAATTCCTCAGCCAGCATAGTTGGCTGGAGAATTCTAGGAGTTGAAGTCCACAAGTCTTAAAGTTCTCAAGTTTGGACACCCCTCCCCTAGTCCATTAACCACTGTCAGGAAATTTATCTTTAATTCTAGATTGGATCTCGAATGATTCCCCCCTTCCCCCAATTACTTCTTGTCCAGAATAGAATACAATATAACAGAGTTGGAAGGGACCTTGGAGGTCTTCTAGTCCAACCCCCTGCTCAGGCAGGAAACCCTGCACCATTTCAGACAAATGGCTGTCCAGTTCCTTCTTGAAAACCTCCAGTGATGGAAGCAGCCACAACTTGTGCTGGCAAGCCGTTCGGTTGGTTCATTATTCTCACCATCAAGACGTCCTCCTTCAACCTGGGATCTTCCTAAGGAAGCCTTCCCCCCCCCACCCCAAAAAAGGGGGCAGGATTTGGAGGCTCTTGGCTCCCCCCTCGGAGCAGCCCCTTCTCCCCCCTCCGCCTCACGCCGGGCCTGGGACGACTCGTGGCTTGGCGGGGCGGGGCGCGTCGCCTCCCCCGGCTTCTCCCGGGCGCTGGGAGCGGAGGAAGAGCGCGCAGGAGGAGGATGAGCCGGGCCGGCTGAGGGAGGGAGCCGCCGGGGCTTCTTCGGCAGACGCCAGCTGGAAGGAGCCGGTGCCGGCAAGCGGGGCTCCTGCACGGGCTTCTGCAAGGGGGCGCCCGCGGGGGGAAGGTCGCCTGAACGGGCAAGTTGGAGAAAAGTTTGTGTGTCTGTCTGTCTCTCTGTCTATTAGTGTGTGTGTGTGTCTTTTTGTTTGTGTGTTCCTGTGTTCGTATGTCTTTGTGTGTGCATGTCTTTGTGTGTCTGTCTCTCTCTCTCTCTCTATGTATTAGTGTGTGTGTTTGTTTGTGTGTGTTTGTTTGTGTATGTCTGTGTGTGTGTGTGTTTATGTGTTAGTGTGTATCTCTCTGTGTGTGTGTGTGTGTTTGTATGTGTGTTCCTGTGTTTGTGTGTGCCTTTTTGTTTGTGTGTGTTCCTATGTTTGTGTGTGCATGTGTTTATTTGTTAGTGTGTGTGTTCATGTGTCTGTGTGTTTGTATGTGTATTCGTGCGTGTGTGTGTTTGTGTTAGCCCTGCTTTCTTCAACCGCGATCGTTGGAAGCAGCCCCCCCTCAAAGCGAAGCGTGGAAGCCGGGTGGCGGTCCGGTGGGGGGGTGCCTCCCCCCACCCTACCTGGAGCTCAAAAACCCACCCTGGAAATTTTCCCGCGGGTGCCTTCAAGGCTGCTTCTTCCCAGCCGATTCCCCCCCCCTCCCCTCCAAGGCAGCTTAAACTAGCCCGGGTAAACTAGCCCGGGTCATTTGCCCACTTGGGTAAAATAGAAAATCGGTGGGATCCGCCTGCCTCCCCCCCCCCCCGCCCTTCCAGCCGCGCAGTCTGGGATGCTGGGGGCTCCTTTTCCAGAAGGGCCGGTGCTTGATCTGCTCGACTTACCAGAGCGCTGCGTCTCAATCTTAGCAACTTCAGTTGTTTTTGTTTATTTATTCAATGTATTTGCCAGCTGTCTCCCCACCAGTTTCTTTCTGGGGGCTTTAAAGCCCCACCTGGCTCTCTTCAGAACCCCCTTTCCCCAGGTTCCACCCTGCCAGGTCAAACAGGGTGGACATGGGCTTCTTTAGCCCCTTCCCCTAAATATGGCCAGCGGATGAAAGATAGGAAGGGTCTCTTTTCAGGGGATAGCAGGTCTCTCCCATAAAGCTTGGAAAATCTGGCTCCACCACCACCACCACCGCCCCCCAAGGATGACTGCATTATTAGAAGCTTTACTTGTCACCCGGCTCTTGTGACCTGGGACGTTTTAATGTGTTTAGTTTTGTAGTTTTAATTTGGTTTTAGATGTTGTTGGGAGCCAGCCACAATTAGTTAAAAGATGGGCAGCTAAGTGTGAGAGAGACTGTGGGGAGGGGGGAAGAAAGGAAAAGAAAGGAAAGGAGGAAAGGAGGATAGGAAAGGGGAATGGAAAGGAAAGGGGAAAGGAAAGAAAAGGAAAGGAGGGGGGAAGGAAAGGAGGAAATGAGAAAAGAAAGGAGGGGAGGAAAGGAAAGAAAAGGAGAGGAGAAAGAAGAACAGAGGAGGAAAGGGGAAAGGAAAGGAGAAAGGACGCACAGTATTCTGGGAACATACTGGCTGGAGAAAATTCTGGTAATTGTCCACATACCTTAAAATCATCTAACATTGAGAAATATTGCAGTAGTGGAGAGACTGACAGTTCTGTGCTGTGCTAGGTTTCTTTAAACAGTGGGGTGAGGCTGATTAGATGCAGTGGCCGTTTCCCCTGGCATCGGAGAATGGGAGTTTCACCTGGCTGTCCTTTGTACAAGGCGCCATGCCAACACTGAGCCAAAGGGTGAACTCTCTGTTAACGTAGGGACTGCCAGGAGGCAGAGGTCCCGTGACCAGTTGCTCTGCCATTGGCATCGGCACACACCTGCTCCTAATAACCCCTGTGAGGAAAACACATCGGTTGTCTTGAGCTTGGAATCCAGTGGGTTGGGGTTGATCAGAAAAGGTGAGACCACCTGAGTTTTTGCTGTGGCAGATTAACACAGCTCCTGCCCTCTACAAGAAGCACGAAGTGGTTGTGGGCTAGACTGGACGAACCCCCAGAGATAAACCAAGGACTAATAATTCTGCACTGCTGCTAAGAGAAAACACAAAGCTCTTCGTGAAGTCCCCAGGAGTTGAGGAACATGGGTGCGTGCGCATGCGTGCCCATGTATCCGTTTTCCTCTGACTCTTTTTACTGATCGCACCTTTGTCAGGTTTACCCTGAAGTGAGGGGATAAACCTGAATCTTGCAAGCCACAGCAATTGTAAGGGGTGGGATGGACTTCAACTCCCAGAATTCCCCAGCCTGCATTCTGGGTGGGAGTCGAAATGCCACCCCCCCCCCATCTTAAAGCAGCAAAACGCGCCTTGGATGAAAGTGGAGCTCCATCTAGAATGAAATTCTGGACATCCTCATCCAATGGATCTCGTTCTGCTTGATTCTGTGATGCTTGTCAATTCCCAACGTCTTGTTTTGAGAATAAGGTTGAGAAACAAGAGTCTTAGAGGGACGACACCCTTGTGAGATGGGCTAGGCTGAGACGAGTGACTGGGCCAAAATTCCCCAGGACGTTTCTGCGGTTGGAGGGAGACTTGAACCCGGCTCTCCCCAGCTTCCCTGCTGGACCACTCTATAGACCAGGGATGGCTAACCTTTTCATCATGCTGAAAGCCCTAATGCAATGTGTGTGTGACACCCCCCCTCACGCCCCATCCCCTGCGCATGCACGTGTGGCACCCCATGGTCCACCCACCCCAATGCATGCATTTGTGACCACCTGTGCTCCCCCTGCATATGTGCGCATTGTAAAGTTTCCTAACAATGCCTGATTCATAGAAAGCGACTCAATATTGTAGTACAAAAAGCAGTGATTTATTAACAGCTTCATTGGATATTATCCGCAGCCATTTCTTTGCTTTCTTCATCTGCTTCTGAACTTTGACCCTGTCCCTGTCCTCCCTTCAGTCTGTGTCTTAAATCACGTTACCCAATAGTTATATCCATCTCAACCCAGTTATTGTAATCTGAGTTCCGGCTCCGCCGACACTCTGCATGGAATGTCAACACCGGGAGTTGACACGCATGACACACCCACACCGCATTTTGGGCCCAGTAGGTCTCTCACATCACAGGTACAGACAGACTGCCGTAGGCTTACAGGCTAGGCATGGGTCAGATGCACCTGGAGAACAAATGCTGTTTTTCTGGAGGTGTTTTGCTGGCAGGGAAATTCTGGGGTTGAAGTCCACAAGTCTTAAAATTGTGGACTTCAACACTGGTTGACAATTTGACAGCTTGCTGTCAGAAGTTGTCGGTGCTCCATCACTGGAGAAAAGCCACTTGTCTGGAGTGGCATGCTCCTGCTTGAGCAGGGGGTTGGACTAGAAGACTTCCAAGGTCCCTTCCAGCTGTATTCCGATTCTGGCTTAAGAATCTCTTGTTTACAGCACGGAATAACTGTTGTGAATCGGAGAAAAGACTTGTAATATTGCTAATTTGGACACACGGTTTAGAAATAATCCCGCAGAGCAAAGAACCTGGTATCCTCCTTTTGGCTCTACAATGCAGGCAGCTTTTAAAATCGCGGCCAATAATTTTAGACTCTTATTTCTAAATACGACTTTTGGGAAGATGGACACCTTTTCCCCTCCCTTCGCCCAGCCTTCCCATGTCTTTGGGGTATTTCTGTTTTCTTCTCTTCCAGCAACCCCCTTAGGTAACTTTCCATTATTGTGGAGGCAACAAGCTAAGAAGATTTTGTGGGGGCTTTTTTTTTTTTCAGTGGGGTAAAGAGACAGTTTACTCTCAGGAACATTATTTATAACCAGCAGGTGACATCGCTGAGAAACTGTCTGTTGAAGGGAAATGGTTTAACTCTCTCCAGTGTGGAGTTTAACAGAAGCAGCTGAAAGAAACACAGACAGACGCTGGAAATATTTCACAGCTCTGAAATCACACATTGTTTCTCTCCCCCCCCCCGAGGGATTTTGAGAGTCCACTTACTCTTGGACGTTGTAAAGGAAAAAGAAGTTGTAACTGCTGGATTTCCTATATTTAAAGCCGGCTTTGTCGGCTGAGCTGCCTCCTGCTTGAGCAGGGGGTTGGACTAGAAGGCCTCCAGAGGTCCCTTCCAACTCTCATTTCTGCTCCAGTTGCTCGAGATTTGTAGCTGCATTGGGAAGAGAACAGCCTCCCTTTGGTGCTTCCTATTTCAACATATTCCACCACAGTGAGGTGGGGAAAAAATCAAGTCAGCACCCACAACAGGAGGATCAATTTGACCTCACCATTCAGGATCCAGTCTTAATTAATTTATTTATTTTTGACCATATCTTGCAGGCACATCTTCCTTCTGCAAATGTGTGGCAGGACAACTATTCAGTCATCTAGGCATCCTGAATGCTGGCATGTGGGCAGGGGATGATGGAGCAGCAGTCAGTTGCCCGGGGGGGATAGGGTGCTTAAATACAAGCTTCGGACACCATAGATAAGAAGATAAGATGAGACGAGATAAGATGAAAGATAAGAGAAAAGATAATGAAAGTTGATGATAAAAGATAAAAGATGATGTCAGCCTCTGTTTTGCGGCTTGCTTTTCAGCTGCCATTGAAACGGGGAGGGAGGGCATGGTATTTGGGTGAGGGAAATAATCTGTACAGGAGGACTGTTAATTGGGAGTTGTTCTCACCATTCGTTTGCGCATGTGGAAGGAGGCGAACTATCCGGCATACCAACCTGATGATGCTTTTTTTAGTAAATGTCTTTTTATTTTCCATTTTCATTTTCGTACAGTCACATATATACTGTGCATAACCGGGGCCATATAACATTAAACAATAAACACAGCCATTCCTCTTATCAGCAGTACCCCCCAAAATAAAAACCCAATGTACCTCTTCGACCCTCCATACACCCTTTCTTTCACCCCCCTCCAACTTTCCATCTTCCCTCCATCATTCCCTCTACCCTACTTCCCCTCCCCCTCTACCACTCCTCTCTCCCGATACACTCCCTCCCTTCCTTCTCCCCCTCCCTCCAGTCCTCTCTCCCACCCTCTCTACCCCTCTTTCTTCTATCCCTCTACTCCTCCATTCGGTGTATTTCTACAATCTATTAATATATTCAGCTTGTCCTATTTTTACAGTGGAATTAAAGAGCAACAGTATACAAGTGCAGTCACGTTACCTTAAAATCTAACACATACTATGTATCCTCCCCTCCCCCCAACACCCCACCTCCCTCCCCCCCCCCATGATGCTTTTTGAAGATGTCTCCCACCTGACAGCTGTGGTGATATACGATTGGACTATGGACTGGGGTTCCAAGGGGAGGGGAATGAATCATGTATTGATATCTATTGCTTTCTCGCTCTTTTGCTCAGATCCAGCTTTGCTTAGCTTCTCATTACTTATAATCAGTAAAAGTACACTTAATTCTGCAAAATGGAGTTGAGTGGTTTCTTTCTTGGTTATTAAGTGAAGGAGCTGTGACAGATGATAAAAGATAACTTTATTGTCATTCTTTTTATTGCGAGCACACTGGCCCACATTAAAAATGAAATTCTGTTGCCTCATCTCCAGAGAAGGTGTGTATCTCCCCAAACACACACATAGTACACATATACACATGATAAATCAATGGTCAACAACTGGTGTCCCATGGACCACTGGTGGTCAGTGAGAAAATTTTAGGGGTCCGCAGAAAAAAATTATTTGCATTTTTTTTATATTCCACTAAATACTATTTATCCTTTTTAAAAATTCATATTAGTCGTTCGCAGGATTTAAAATTATGAATTTGGTGGTCCCTGACGTCCGAAAGGTTGGTGACCCCTGTGCTATATACATACATATTTACCTGCGTGTGTGTGTGTCTGTGTGTGTATGAACATTGGGACTCTGTGGCTAAGATACTGAGCCTGTCAATCAGAAAGGTTGGCGGTTCAAATCCCTAGTGCCGCGTAACAGAATGAGCTCCTGTGACTTGTCCCAGCTTCTGCCAACCTAGCAGTTTGAAAGCACGTAAAAATGCAAGTAGAAAAATAGGGACCACCTTTGGTGGGAAGGGAACAGCGCTCCGTGCGCCTTTGGTGTTAAGTCATTCTAGCCACATGACCACGGAGACGTCTTTGGACAGCGTTGGCTCTCCGGCTTTGAAACGGAGATGAGCACTGCCCCCTGGAGTCAGAAACGACTGGCACATGTTTGAGGGAAACCTGTACCTTTAAGATTTTTTTCCGAGCTCGTGGAAGGGAAAAATCAAACCCAGTGGTAGTTTCACCTAACCATTTGGTGTGATGATGTTCAGGGATGTCCAACCATCTCCTTTCTTTCAATCATCATTGCAGAAAATCAATCGAGCCCCTTCCAGCGAGGACTGCTTCTTTGACCTCCTGAGCAAGTTCCAGAGCAACCGGATGGAAGACCAGCGGTGTCCTCTGGAGGACGCCCAGAGAGAGTCGGACGAAGCAGCGGCTACCCCTGTCCCTGCCCTGGAAGAGGCACAGAGTAAGTAGGCCAGTCTTATTTAAGTAAGAGGAAGTGAGGCTTCCCTGAAAGCTCCGGAGGGCAAAAAATGACCCTACAAGCAACCCAGAAGTGACTTCCGGTTTGCTCGTAGGATCATTTTTTCCCTCCTGAAGGATCCTCAACGCTCCGGAGGGCTAAAACCTTCCAAGGTCAGCAAAATGAGCTGAGATGATAGCCCTCCACCCCAGGTAACTAAGGGTTCCCCCAAAGCTTGCTGGCTTTCTCATCCCTTGGCTGGTTTCTCTCCCAGCTCAGTCCATGAACTCCCCGCAGACCGAGGAGCTCTTCGACCTCATCGCCAGCTCCCAGAGCCGGAGGTTGGATGACCAGCGGGCCAGTGTGGGGAATCTTCCCGGCCTCCGCATCACGCCCAGCAACCTGGGTCACCTTCGCATGGACGGTGAGGCCCAGGAACCTGGCGATGATTTCTTCAACATGCTGATGAAGTGCCAGGTGAGTTTGTTGCCCTTTCTACCACTGGTGGGAAATTCTAATAGTAAACGGGAGGGAAATTCAACCTCTGCCAAACTTCACAAGGGGCTTCTCTTGTTCACAGGCCTTCATGTTCCCTGGATGAGGGTAGACCTCTTTTAGGGTTAACGCTTTGGCCTTGGGGCGAAGGTCTGGGCTCAAGCCATCATTTAGCCACGGGGTTCAGTGGAGGATTTTAAAACCACTTTCTTGCAGCTAGATCTATCTTGCAGGCTTTAGAATGGAATAATAGAAAATGAATGGAATGGAAACAGGAATAGGAATAATAGAAATGGAAATAAAAAATAATTAAGAATTGAATAGAATAACAGAGTTGGAAGGGACCTTGGAGGTCTTCTAGTCCAACCCCCTGCCTAGGCAGGAAACCCTACACCACTTCAGACAAAGGGTTGTCCAACATCTTCTTTAAAACTTCCAGTGTTGGAGCACCCACAACTTCTGGAGGCAGGTTGTTCCACGGTTGAATTGTTCTCACTGTCAGGAAATTTCTCCTAGATCTAGGCTGCTTCTCTCCTTGATTAGTTTCTTGTTGAGGTGGAGATGACATGAGGAGGGGGAAGACACTCCCTGGCATAGGCCATTTTCAACAAAGCAGGATATAAATGCAGTAATGAAATAATCAACATAACCGGAGCAGTCTGGCCCAGTTCAAGAGAAGTTGTGGCTAACGTCTTTATCTAGCATTGGGCAAATCTTAGCTTTTGGGGGAACGTAAGAGGTGTGATCCCAGTCCAGAAGCCCCAGGGACTAAGCACAGGATGGGTGAGCCTGTCCTTCACTTGGGGAGCCAAGCAGGAGGGTTCAATCCTCTTCCCACTGCAGGGAAAGATCTTGAGAGTGTATGGCTTCCCCTGCTAAAGTCAGCTTTAGCACTTCAAACACTTGGCTGTCCTCTAAAATTAGATTACAATCCCTCCTGCTTTCTCGTGTTTTCTCATGCTGAGCAAGATGCTCAGTGCCGTATGTGGGGTTCTTCCTGATTCACACTGAAGTCCTCTGACAGCCCTGCAAAGCTGGCTGGCAAGGAAGCCCTGCCTAGTGGAGCAACTCAACAGAAGAACCTGGTTTGGTGACCCTCCTCTAAAGTCATGAACTTAAGCTTTTTCCTTTGTTTTCTGCCAGGGTGGGTTTGAGTTAAATGAACCCCCATTAGATCAATCACTATTTAAATCACTAGTAAAAAGGCTTGATTTAAATCAAACTGAGTTAAATCGTAATATTTAAAGAGCAACTGTCATCTCTGTCCCACAATGGCTCCTCCTCTGACCCCATTGACTCACCAACCACTTTAATGGGAGGGCTGGTGATGCGGCAGGGACACAGCAAGGTGAGGGACGTGGTGGGCAACAGAAGAGTAGATGCCCACTAACAAGTGTTGCCATGATGGATCTGAAGTGACAGGTGTTCTTTAATATTATATTTATAAGCTGCTTAGAAGGTTTCACTTCCATTTTTACTGGTTGCCCTTTTCCCCTCCCACTTGGAACTTTGTGGTACAAATGTATCTCTCTTCAAACAATCTTGCAGTTTGTAGTCTACGTAGATTTACAAAACAAGGGGATAAAGGAATATGATTTCTCTCATGGTTACTGGGAAATTGTGGTGAACGCATCAATGCAGTGCCTGTTGTCTCAGCTTGCATGGAGCTTCGATCCATGGAATGAGTTTGCCAAGAATGTAAATACTGCAGATTCTTTTTTTTAATCCTTGGTTTTTATCCATCCTCGTTTTCTGCAGTCCTCCCGCCTGGATGACCAGCGCTGTGCCCCGCCCCATTCCACCCCCCATGGCCCCACGGTGCCCGATGAGGATTTCTTCAGCCTCATCCAGCGGGTCCAAGCCAAGCGCATGGATGAGCAGAGGGTGGACCTGGCTTCAGGCGAAGAAGACCAAGCGGAGGACTGAGCACCAGATCGCCAGCAAAGGCCCAGCTTCGGTTAAGGCAGAGCAAGCGCCCAGCGAAGGGACTTCTGGATGCAGCTGAAGATCTGGGCCGTGGCACTCAGTGCATTTCTGGGTGGGGTGCACTTTCTCCCCCTGGGGAACATGGCACTGGCCAGAGTGGCAAGCAGAATGGGTGGGCACTTTCTCCTGACCAAGGTGCCTTTGGGCCAGCTGGGCAGGATCGCCAAGTGTGTGGACCCTTCTCTGCTTGATGTTTGGCTGTGAAAACCAGGCTCAAGAACTGATGAAGGGGACAGTCTGCACCAAGGAAATCTGGATGAGGGCCACGCCTCAAGGGGCTGCTGGAGAGGTTGACACCCCCCCCCCCAAAAAAAAACCCAGGTTGATTTATGTCTCTGCCTCTTTCAGCAGCCAACTTGGGAATATGGATTGATGACAAATCAGTGACTGTGTGTTTGTGTGACTGTGTGTGTGTGTGTGTGTGTGTGTGTATGCAAACCTTGCTTTCAAAATATGTTTTGGGGTGCCCTTTTATCTCAGGTGCAATCGGATGCTAGTTGGAAAGGTGTTAAGGAGGAAACAGAGGGAAGCAAACATCCAGAGCCAAGATGCAGTTTCTGTTAGCCAGGGGAAATTGGGCAGGACCTATAATTGGGCCGATGGCCTTTGACTTACGATCGCAGTTGGGTTCAGAATCGTGTCGGGTGGCTGTTTTGCTTAGCGACTGCAATCCCGGTTCTCCCAGTTGCAGTGATTGGACAGGATATTAAGCAGAGTTGGGGAAGCGGGATTACGGGGGGGTTGGGGATCAGGCTGTGCAGTTTGCAGAAATCTTCCCACAGGCCACACCTGTGTCAGCTGCAGGGCCCAATGGGGCACAGAAATATCCATGGGCCTTCTGCCTGCCCGGCCAGCTCTGGCCCGATTACAGGATCCGGGACCACTTGTAAATTGCTCCACGTCGTTCAATAGTGACAAAGTTATTCTAAGTCAGGGGTCGGCAACCTTCAACACAGAAAGAGCCATTTGGGCCCGTTTTCCACAGAAAGGAAAACACCGGGAGCCAGAAAACCTGGGTAGGCGTGGCCAACTCTATGTTGCTCACTCCCACCCAGTCACATGACCTACCATAGCCACGCCTATCCAGGTTTTATGGCTCCAGGTGTTTTTTTTTCCGGTGCTAGTCACTCACCTTCAGTATTCTGCATCTCTCTGGAGATTGGGTAGATGGGTGGAGGGATGGAGTTGCCGCAGTTCTTAAAACCAGGTGGGATGTGATCACTTCGCTCAAAGCCTGCGAACCCAGCACTCCTGCTTGTTAAGTGATGGCTCCTCAGGTGGACTGAATCCCTGGTTCGATGTGCCAGGGGTGTCTTAGGAAGGCTGGGGAAATCTTGGGATGCCAAAGGCAGGATGGCAGATGCTACAGTGCATCACAAAGTTTGTATCCAGCCCACTAGGGTAGGGAGGTCTGGTGTGCTAGCACACAAAGTGTCTCACTTTTGCCATTCCTTCCCAAGCAAGGTCAGGCATGCCCGTCCTGTGTGCGGCAAGGCCTTCTTACCAAGGCTGCCTTGTGCCACTCTCCCAAGTGGTCTCCATTCCCATGATCCTTCAGAGGTCCTTGAAGTTTTGCATGCTCATGGGCCAGAGATGGGGGTCAGGAAGGACCTCCCCATCACTTCTAGCCCTGGGAATCCAACTGCAGCAGCTCAGAAATCCTGGCAACTGCAGTGAAAGGCTGGCTCTTCTTCCCTTTCTCCATCCCTCCATTGACTATCCAGCTAATTAACAGAAGGGCCGAGGTGAGGGATTGTTCTCGTTGCTGGGTGAGTATCTCCCAAACAAATTGTCTTCTCAGCAAAAGCGTCTTTGATGGCATCCTACAAAACCTCCAGTGGTAGAGAACATGCCCTGACTCCAAAAGGGTTCAGGGGGTCCCAAATCCCCCTTCAGGACACAGCCACACCCAGAAAGCCTTTCTCCTCAGAGTCCATGGGCAGTGAGGGAGGCATGGCGGCTGCTGGGGCAAACAGCCCCACCCTTTGCTTTGTGCCATAGTTAAGGGTCTCCGTGCCGGGAGGCCAAAGTCCCACTTCTCTGCTGCAGAGGGGAAGGTCAGCTGGTGGAGAAGGCCAGGCCCATCCCTTTCTCTAGGCTGCGGCAGACCAGAAGAAAAAAAAAGCTGTTGCAGGGATGATCTTGGCCGGTATACTTGAATGTATCGCTAACTTATTGTTTTTGAAGTATGTGTCTCTTGTGATTTTTTGAAAGGGCAGGTGGGGGAAGAAAGCAAAAAAGTTTTAATTCTTTCCTTTCCCCCTCAAAAGTCAAAGAGCTGCCAAATTAATTCAAAAGTACAGAGATCTCAGAGGAGAGAGAGAGAGAAATAAAAGTTGTTGAATAAACTCTTTGTGAGCAAAGTTCTTTGGAAATTATTTTCTCAACCGTCCGGGACTAATGCAGACGGAGGAAGGAAACTTAGGCACAATTTTTAAAAAGGACATCTTGTTACATATTAACACCCAAAGCGTGAAGAATAAACAGAGTGAATAGTCTTAGTACATGAGAGCAAAGATGACATTGGTGCAGTTACTGAAATACGGTGGGAAGAAACCAGGAGGATTTAAAATGTTCAAAACAGGCCTAATAAAAGAGGAGAAGTTGCACTAAACCTTGGTAGAAATGCAAAAGAAAAGAAAACCATAGCAATAGCAGTTAGACTTATATACCGCTTCATAGGGCTTTCAGCCCTCTCTGTCAGCTCCTCTCCATTAATTAACTAGGAAAGAAAGACCATCAGACTCCATGTGTGGAAAATCAAGTGTACTTTACTAATTAAGAATGGTTAAAAGGCAAAGCGTAGCAAAGTCTGATTAATTAGGCGCGAAAGCAATTGATATATAGAATAGCCCATTCCCCACCCCTTGGCATCATAGTCCCAGTCCAATCATAAGTCTTCCAAGTGTCAGGTGTGAGATAACTTCAAAAGGCATCACGAAGATGGAATGTCAGTGCCGTTAGACCTGGCGGGAAACACCCACGCATGCGTAGTCTGATCAGCCGGTGAACTCCAGAACATTCCTCCAGCACAATGAGTAACCCCTCCCAAATACCATGCCCTCCCTCCCCGTTTCATGGCAGCTGAAGCGATAGCAAAGCAGAAGCTGACATCCGGCCGTCCCCCGGAAAAAGGCGATCAGGCCTGGAAAACGAAAAAAACACAAACAAACAGACAAACAACAAAACACAAAAGAGAAAAAAGGGGGGGGGAGAAAATTAAGGCTTGTCAGGATAGGCAGCATAAAACTTCTGAAGCAGCCGGGGAGCACGAACATGGGACTTGTCAACCCATTCCGTATGGGAGGGGGGAAAATGTTTCCAAGCCACTAAGTACTGGATGCGATTACGCCGCTTGCGGGAGTCCAGGATTTCACTGACCTCAAAGTGCTGTTCACCATCAATCAACAAAGGAGCAGGTGGAGGATTAGCAGGCGGACGTAAAGTTGAAACACGAACAGGTTTAATGAGGTTAACGTGGAACACGGGATGAACACGGTTGAGATGCTTAGGCAGCCGCAAACGAACAGAGACAGGATTGATGATCTTGAGGATGGGGAAAGGACCAACATACTTGGGTCCCAATTTTTGGGATTTTTGTGTGGTCTGAAGGAACTTTGTGGACAAGTAGACCAGGTCACCTTCCTTGTACTGATAAGGCTGCGTACGCTTCTTATCAGCCTGCTTCTTGTGAGCTCGATGAGCGGCATCCAACGTAGCAAGAGTCAAAGGCCAAAGACGGCTGAGACGTTCACTCCAGTCAGCGACGGAAGAAACTTGCGGTTGGTCACGTGGTAACTCAGGAATAGGTACAAAGTCCTGACCAAAAACAACCCGGAAAGGGGTAAAACCAGTGCTGGTATGAACAGAATTGTTGTAAGCCACTTCAGCGTGCGGCAACAAGTCTACCCAATCATCCTGCTG
Source organism: Thamnophis sirtalis (assembly GCF_051295495.1). NCBI lineage: Eukaryota > Metazoa > Chordata > Lepidosauria > Squamata > Natricidae > Thamnophis > Thamnophis sirtalis. Next base: position 27,202,853 of record NW_028261382.1, read on the forward strand.
ATAATTGATGAAACAACGTAAATACTGTTCTAGAACAGAATTAGTCCTTTCACAGGCCCCATTAGTCTGAGGATGGTGGGCGGAGCTAAGGCCCTGGGCGGAGCCAATGCGCTTAAGAAATTCCTTCCAGAAGGTTGAGGTGAATTGGACACCTCTATCAGAAATAATACGATCAGGCACTCCATGCAATCGGTAAACGTGGGAAATGAAGAGTTTAGTGAGAGTCTTAGCAGAAGGAATCTTGTGGCAAGGTATAAAATGAAGGTATAAAGTGTCCCTGGCTCTCAGGAAGCTCGACAATGAAGTCCATCGAAATTTCCTTCCAAGGGGCAACAGGCCATGCCACAGACTGGAGGGGTTTGGGTGGTTGAGGGTAGCTTGGCCCGGCAGTCTGGTGCGCGATGGCCTACCTTCCCACAACGAAAGCAGGTAAACGGTCTGGATTTTCCAGAGGGGTCTCCCCTCCCTTCGCCTCTCAGTCCGAAAGGGGTTTTGCGGCTTGAGGGGGAAGATTTCGCAGCTCTGTCCCTTTGCTTCTGCCTCTCCTCCTTTGCACATCGGAGTCGCATTAAATCTAGTTCAATATCAGCTGCGTTTTCAAACCAAACTGTTAATCGCTTGGGAAGGTGGCGATTAACACATTGTTGATAAATATCTTCATCCAAGCCCAAAGCAAAATTGTCCAAAAGGGCTTCTTCACTCCACCCCCTCATGTAATTACTCAGGTGTTGAAACTCCTGGATGTACTGGGTTACCGGCCTATCCCCTTGCGTGAGGGTCATAAATTTAAGTTTGCCATGTTTCTCAGTCAGAGGGTCATCAAAACGTCTCTTGAACGCTCCCATAAACGCGTTAAAATTCCTCAGAAGAAGACAAAGATTGCGGCGAGGGTTCTTTCGGATCATAACCCAGTTTGGATGGAACTGGGAAGGGCAGTGCAGGCAAGAAGGTCTTGGAGGTTGAATGAAAATTTATTTAGATATGAAAAGTATATTAATGATTGTAAAAAGTTGTTATCTGAATACTTTGTTCTTAACATGAATAAGGGTACATCTATGGAATATGTATGGGATGCAAGCAAAGCGTATATGAGAGGAGTATTGATGAATATAAACAAAATACATAGACACAAACAAGGGCAAAAACGAAAAGAATTGGAAGAGGAAATTAAAGGGAAAGAGTTGGAACTAACATTAAATCCAGGTGATATAAAGTCTAAGGAAGCAATCTCCATATTAAAATCCCAATTCGATATGCTGATTTCTGACCAGGTAGCCACCAGTTTATTATATGCAAAACACAATACTTTCTGCAATGTAAATAAACCCGGCAGGTGGTTGGCTTACCAGATTAGGAAAAAAAGAAAAAATCGAAACGTATCCAAATTGCATTATAGAGGGAAGGAGGTGTTTCAACAGGAGGAGATTCAAAAGGCATTTCGAGAATTTTATACAGAATTGTACAAGGAGGACAAAATTAGGGGTTTAGACATAGATAAATATTTAGATAAAGAGAAAATCCCCCTAGTTAGAGAAGAATACAGGCAAAAGTTGAACCAACCAATAACCTCTGAGGAAATCCTGCAGGTAATTAAACAACTAAAGTTAGGGAAAGCACCAGGTACAGATGGTTTAACAGCGGTTTATTATAAAAACTTACAGTTAGAAATGGTAGAACCTCTTAGAGAATTATTTAATAAAATTCAATCGGAAGGTAAAGTGCCCCCATCATGGAAGACAGCGTTTATATCGTTGATACCCAAAGAAGATCAAGATACTACCCAGCCAAAAAATTATAGACCTATCTCATTACTTAATGTAGATTATAAAATTTTTACTAAAGTATTAGCAAATAGGTTAATGGTGGTTATTCAACAATTGATACATACCGACCAAACAGGCTTTATACAGGGGAGGCAGATGAAGAGCAATATTAGATTAATCATTAATGCTTTAGAATATTTGGGAAAGAATAATCAAATCCCTGCCGCACTCATATTTTTGGATGCTGAGAAGGCCTTTGATCGAGTTAATTGGCAATTCCTGTTGAAGATATTGCAAAAAATGCAGATAGGAGATAGTCTTTTATGGTCAATTGCTGCAATATATCAGCAGCAAACAGCCCAAATCATAGTCAATGGAAGTTTAACAGACTCCTTTCAAATCGAAAAAGGTACAAGACAGGGCTGTCCTTTGTCCCCACTATTGTTCATTATAACTTTGGAAGTATTGCTGAATAAAATACGGGGCCTGGATGGTTTAAAAGGGATCAAGATTAGACAGCAAGAATATAGAGTCCGCGCCTTCGCGGATGATCTGGTCATAATATTGGAACAACCGCAGGAATCCAGTACGATCTTAATGAATACAATTAATCAATATGGTCAAGTCTCTGGCTTTAAAATAAATTTAGGAAAAACTAAAATATTAGCCATAAATATGGATACTAAACAAAAGGAAGAATTAGGAGCGATGCTAGGATGTGATGTAGTTAAGAAAGTCAAATACCTTGGAGTTAATATTCTAACTTCAAATGGGAAATTATACAAGCATAATTATGAACCACTTTGGCATAGTATACAGATGGAGATGAAAAGGTGGGAGAAATTGCATCTATCCTTGCTGGGTAGGATAGCGGCAGTAAAAATGAACATCTTACCAAAATTTTTATTTCTTTTTCAAATGTTACCAATACTTAAAAGAGATGCGAATCTTTTAGAATGGCAGAAGGGTATCAACAAATTTGTATGAGCAGGAAAGAAGCCGGGGGTAAAGATGAAAATAATGCAAGATGTACGTGAAAGAGGAGGATTGAAATTACCCAATTTAAAATTATATTATGATGCAGTAGCATTATCTGCAATCAGTGACTGGACCCATTTAACCAATGATAGAATATTGAATATCGAGGGACATGATTTGGTATACGGTTGGCATGCTTATTTGTTATTCAACAAAAAATTAGATAAGAATTTTAAAAATCATATTTTAAGAAATGCTTTATTGCGGGTCTAGAAAAAATATCAACACAGACTAAACGATAAGCTGCCCATGTGGGCAATTCCTAGACATGCAATTCAAAATATGAATATAGAACAAAAACACGATAGAACCACTTACAGACAACTTCTCACTTCAGAAGGGGGGGGGGTGTTACAATTAAAATCTTTAGAGACACTTAAAGAGGAGAAGGTAGTTCAGACATGGTTTCAGTATGGCCAATTACAGGCTAGGTGGAAAATAGACCAAAAAACTGGCTTTGAAACAGTTGAGGATAATTTGTTTAAACAAATAAGAGATCAAAGCTTAATGCATATAAAGAGGATATATAATGTATTAATACAGATGGATTCCGAAACGGAACTGATTAAAGACTGTATGATAAAATGGGCACAGAATATTGAGGAACCAATAATGTTGGACACATGGGAAAGAATATGGGTAAGAAATGTGAAATTTACACAAGCACAAAACTTGAGAGAAAATTTTTATAAGATGTTTTATAGATGGCATTTAGATCCCAAAAAGCTCGCTTCTATGTATCCGAATGTACAGCCTAAATGTTGGAGATGTGGTTCCCTTGATGCTACATATTTTCATATATGGTGGACATGTCGAAAAGTTAAGGCATTTTGGATAAAACTGTGGTGGATTATGCAAAATATCTTCAAAAGAAGGATAAAATTCACCCCTCAGTTATTTTTACTAGGTATATGTACTGATTTTACAGCGGTAGAGACTAATTTGGTTCTGTACTTAATAACTGCAGCAAGACTGTTGGTGGAGCAATACTGGAAGAAGGAAGATGTACCTACAACTCAAGAATGGACTTTGAAAGTTATAAACTTAGCCGAGATGGCAAAAATCTCAGCATATCTTAAAGACCACTCAAACGAGAGATATAAACGAGACTGGAAAAAATGGATTGACTATACACAAAGCAAATATGGGACTAAGAAATTCCAGATAGCATATGCTTAAGATTAGTAATAACTTAAACTGTTTAAAGTTTGGGTAACAGTAAGAAGCTGAGTTCAACGCAGAGATCCTTTCGATCCTTTTCTTCTGCTTTGTTTTTAAGATACCTTAGACCGTGTTTGTTAAAAAGCTATACCGTGTACAGGCTCTGGGAAGTCGGGGGGGAGGGAAGGGAGGTGGGGTTTTAGGGGGGGGGAGGGGGGAAATATAATATGTCTTAGATCTCAAAGCACATGATTGCACTTGTATACTGTGGCTTTTTAATGTTAGTGTAAAAATAGGACAAGCTGAATATATTGATAGACAATAGAAATACACCGAATGGAGGAGTAGAGTGAAAGAAGAAAGAGGGGTAGCGAGGGTGGGAAGGAGGATTGGAAGTAGGAGGAGAAGGAAGGGTGGGAATGTATTGGGAGAGAGGAGCGATAGAGGGGGAGGGGAAGTAGGTAGTAGAGGGGAATGTTGGAAGGAAGAATGTAAGTTGGAGGGGGTGAAAGAGGGTGTATGGTGGGTCAAGGTGGCATATTGGGTTTGTATTTTGGGGGGTATGGTCTATGAAAGCGAGGGCTGTATTTATTATTCAATGTTATATGCCCTGGTCATGCACAGTATACATGTGATTGTATGAAATGAAATGGAAATGGAAATAAACGTATTTTAAGAGCAAAATTCCTCAGGAGGGGGGAGTTTGCTTGGTGTAAGCCTGTTGCACAGTCAGAGGCTTCGTCGTCCAGAGCCAGCAAAACTATGCGTACTTTTAAAGTGTCTGAATCAAAATCAGGCCCATAGATTTCCATGTAATTATAAACCTGCATGATGAAGGACCCCAGCTTCTTAGGATTTCCATCATATCTAACAGTCAAGGGGGGTACTTTAGCTATTCGGCATCTTCTGGGGGGTGGGGCCCCTGGTCTGGCAGCACCCCTGGCTGGGGGTGGGGGGGGTGAAGTTGCCCGTGGGTTTTCTTGCTCCCACCCCCTCTCGGCCTCTTCTCCCTCCCCGAATCTTTGCCCAGAGTACCTCTGTTCCAAGAAATCAGGTTGACCTCCTTCCTGGGGTCTTCGTTCGGCTGCCCTTTCAAACAGCCTTTCCTGGTGCTTTCTTCTGGTAACGGCCGCATCCCAGGTCGCACTTTCTTCTCTTTGCCCCACCGACAAGGACCAACCGGGGGGGGGGGGGGCTTGCAGGGCTTGTTATTTCCAGCCGAACCATCTCTTCAGGAAATAAGATATCCTCCAATTTTTGTGAAGTTTCTTTTTCCATTTCTTCTTCGCTGGCATGGGAAGACGTTTTCTCTGTTTTCGTCCTTTTGAAGCTTTCACCCCCCACAGAAGGCTGTAACCTCCTGGTAGGGTGTTAATGAGACTTTGCTATCTGTCAGCTCCTCTCCATTAATTAACTAGGAAAGAAAGACCATCGGACTCCATGTGTGGAAAATCAAGTGTATTTTTACTAATTAAGAATGGTTAAAAGGCAAAGCGTAGCGAAGTCTGATTAATTAGGCGCGAAAGTAATTGGAGTATTGGAGTATTGGAGTAGTTTATTTATATGCCGCCCTTTTCCCTGGGGGGACTCAGGGCGGCTTACAATTCGAAAGGAGGGGAAAACAAACAGATTAACACATAAGAACAATACATCATTAAAAGCACAACATTCATACAATTCGGGTGGGTTACGGTCTTTAACCCCAGGCCTGACAGGATAGCCAGGTTTTGAGGGCTGTGCGGAAGGTCTGGAGGGTGGTGAGGGTACGAATCTCCACGGGGAGATCGTTCCATAGGGTCGGAGCTGCCATCGAGAAGGCTCTCCTCCACGTGGTTGCCAGTCGACATTGACCGGCAGATGGAACTCGGAGGAGGCCTAATCTATGGGATCTAATTGGTTGAGTGGAGGTAATTGGCAGTAGGCGGTCTCTCAAGTACCCAGATCCACTACCATGAAGGGCTTTGTAGGTGACAAGTAGCACCTTGAAGCGTACCTGGAGATCGACAGGTAGCCAGTGCAGCTCGCGGAGGATAGGTGTTATGTGGGTGAAATGAGGTGCACCCACAATTGCTCGCGCGGCCGCATTCTGGACTAGCTGAAGTCGCCGAATACTCTTCAAGGGCAGCCCCATGTAGAGCACATTGCAGTACTCCAGCCTAGAGGTCACAAGGGCACGAGTGACTGTTGTGAGAGCCTCCCGGTTCAGGTAGGTGCGCAACTGGTGCACCAGGCGAACCTGGGCAAATGCCCCCCTGGTCACAGCTGACAAATGGTGTTCAAAAGTCAGCTGTGGATCCAGGAGGACTCCAAAGTTGCGGACCCTGTCTGAGGGGCGTAGTATTTGGCTCCCCAGCCTGAGAGATGGAATACTTGCCGAATTAGTGGGAGGGAAACACAACAGCCACTCAGTCTTATCTGGGTTGAGCACAAGCTTGTTAGCCCTCATCCAGTCCCTAACAGCTTCAAGGCGCTGGTTCATCACATCCACCGCTTCATTGAGTTGGCACGGGGCGGACAGATACAGCTGAATATCGTCAGCATACTGGTGCTATTTTATCCCGTGCCGCCGAATGATCTCGCCCAGCGGTTTCATGTAGATGTTAAAAAGTAGGGGGGACAGGACCGAACCCTGCAGCACCCCATATGTTAGGGGCCTAGGGGTCGATCTCTGCCCTCCGACTAACACCTACTGCGACCTGTCCGAGAGGTAAGAGGAGAACCACCGTAAAACAGTGCCTCCCACCCCCACCTCCCGCAGTCGTCGCAGAAGGATACCATGGTCGATGGTATCGAAAGCCGCTGAGAGGTCAAGGAGAACCAGGATGGAGGCGTGGCCTCCATCCCTGGCTCTCCAGAGGTCATCGGTCAATGCGACCAAAGCGGTTTCTGTGCTGTAGCCAGGCCTGAAGCCAGACTGGAATGGGTCAAGATAACTAGCTTCCTCCAAGGACCGCTGGAGCTGAAAGGCCACCACCTTCTCAATAACCTTCCCCACAAAGGGGAAGTTGGAGACTGGACAATAGTTGTTAAGAACGGCTGGATCCAAAGATGGTTTCTTCAGGAGGGGTCTCACCACCACCGCCTTAAGAGCGGGGGGAAGACCCCCACCCGAAGGGAGGCGGCAACAACCGCCTGGATCCAGCCCCGTGTCACCTCCCTGCTGTTAACGACCAGCCAGGAGGGGCACGGGTCCAGTACACATGTGGAGGCACTCACAGCTCTCATGGCCTTGTCCACGTCCTCAGGGGCAACAGCTTGAAACTCAACTCAGCGATGGCCTACCAGATTATCCCCTAGTGCCTCGGCTGGATCTGCGGAATTGGAGTCCAAGTCCGACCGAAACCAAGCAACTTTGTCCGCTAGAAACTGGACGTAATCCTCAGCCCTACCCTGCAAAGGATCCCCCATATCCCTCCTATTTAGGAGGGAGCGGGTTATCCTGAACAGGGCGGCTGGGCGCGACTCAGCGGAAGCAATCAGAGTGGCAATATAAGTTCTTTTCGACGTCCTGATTGCCCTGATGTATTCTCTGATGCAAGATGTTAAAAGTGCTCGGTTCGATTCGGATTTATTGGATCTCCATAAGTGCTCTAGGTGTCTCTTCCGGCGCTTCCTCAGAGAGGTAAACCAAGGGGGCCTCCTGGATCCACTGCCTCGGAGCGGCCGTAGAGGCGCAATCTGGTTAAGAGACTCTGTCGCTGCTGAGTTCCAACCAGCAACCAGAGTCTCCGCCGGACTGCGGGTGAGGGTATCAGGAATAACCCCAAGCTCCGTCTGGAACCTCAGAGGGTCCATAAGTTGCCTGGGGCAGAACCACCTGGTCGGTTCCTCCTCCCTACAGTGGGGGTTTGGTCTCCGAAAGTCAAGCCTCAGTAGGTAATGGTCTGACCACGACAGGGGTATGGTCTCACTACCCCTCAGACCAAGATCACAAGTCCACTGCTCCGAGAGAAATACGAGGTCAAGCATGTGACCCGCTGAGTGGGTTGGGCCCCGAATTACTTGGGTCAAGCCCATGGCTGTCATGAAAGCCATGAACTCCTGCGCTCCATCAGTGTTCACCGAGCGAAGGCAGATTGAAATCCCCCAGAACCATAAGCCTGGGGAACTCAATTGCCAGCTCGGCTACCGACTCGAGGAGCAAGGGGAGGGCTGCTGCAACACTGTTGGGAGGCAGGTACATTAACAGCAAACCCACTTGACCCTTGAGGTCCAACTTCACCAGCAGGGACTCACACCCGACAGGCTCCGGAGCAGGGATCCTACGAGGTACTAGAGACTCTCGGATAACAATAGCCACACCCCCACCCCTTCTATAAGCTCTCGGCTGATGGAGCACCTGAAAACCTTCTGGGCACATCTCTACGAGGGGGACTCCTCCCTCCGGGCCCAGCCAGGTTTCAGTAATACATGCCAGGTCTGCCCTCTCGTCTAAAATTAAGTCCCGGACGAGAGGAGCCTTATGAACTACAGACCTGGCATTTAGCGACAACAGCCTGAGACCAGGGTCCTGATTACTCGTGCCATCTGGCCTTGGTGTGGGACTCATAGGGCCGGAAGGAGGGATCTCTGTAACGTAGCGAGCCCTCCTTCCCCGGTAATGGCCAGCCCTAAAGTCCCCGCCATATCTGCCCCTCCCTGTTACGACCGTGATGCTCCGGCCCACTCCCGTGTCCATAGTCCCCCCGACCACCCCAATGACCCCCGCATTCCTCGACAGGTCCTCCGAATCAAACATACTCATTCACTCACCCAGGCAATTGATATATAGAATAGCCCATTCCTCACCCCTTGGCATCATAGTCCCAGTCCAATCATAAGTCTTCCAAGTGTCAGGTGTGAGATAACTTCAAAAGGCATCACGAAGATGGAATGTCAGTGCCGTTAGTCCTGGTGGGAAACACCCACGCATGCGTAGTCTGATCAGCTGGTGAACTCCAGAACATTCCTCCAGCACAATGAGTAACCCCTCCCAAATACCATGCCCTCCCTCCCCGTTTCATGGCAGCTGAAGCGATAGCAAAGCAGAAGCTGACACTCTCTAAGCGGTTAACAGAGTCAGCATATTGCCCCCAACAACAATCCGGGTCCTCATTTTACCCACCTTGGAAGGATGGAAGGCTGAGTCAACCCTGAGCCGGTGAGATTTTAACAGCCGAACTGCAGAACTGTAGTCAGCTAAGTAGCCTGCAGTGCTGCATTTAACCACTGCGCCACCTCAGCTCTTGAATGCATTTGGGTTAATATGAAAGGAAAACTGAATGAGATTGCCATAGGTGTATACTGCGGACTACCCAATCGGAGGAACTAGATCGGGGGGGGGGGGGTATCAAACTCAAGGGTGCTTGGTTATGGCCCATGGGGGGTGCCCTGGAAAAAGCAAAGGACCGTCCCGCTATGTGCAGTGATGTGTGCAGCCCTACTGGGCCCCATTTTCAGCATTTATGGCCTCCTGCAGTCCTCTGCCAGCAAAATGTACCCCCCCGCAGTTCCATTTTCACTTGCAGTGTGTTAGGAAAACAAACTAAAAGAAAAAGAAACTTTTGTACTTGAGCATGCAAGAAGGGACAGGAAAAGGAAACAGGAAAGAGAAAGAAGGAAAGGTGAGAAGAAGGGAGGAGAAATAAGGAAAAGGGAAGGAGGAAGAAGAGGGAAGGAAAAAGGAGGGAGGGAGGAAGATTATAGTGAGAGAGGGAGGGTCTGAGGGAAGTCCTGCCTTGGTCACTTAGCCACCCCAGGTGCCCCCCAACAGAAGTGACCATGAGATGGTCCCTGAAAACATCCCCCCCCCCACTGCCCCACTGCTGGTCAAACCCGACCCTGATGTGGTCCTGAATTCAATCAAGTTTGATATCAGGGAACAATATGAATATTTTGCTGATCATTTAGCTGATGAACAGGAAGCACAGAAATGTTTTCACGATTCTGACAACTGGAAACACCTAGTCTCTGCACCTAGTGGGAGATCCAACAGGTCCCAAATGAGTCTTCTTCATTTAAAACATTCTTATAACTGCCCATCTTTCAGTCAACTCTCTGCAGCTCCCAAAAAACAGTTTTAAAAACTATACAACACATAAAAACATAAAACATTGAAAATTGAAAACCAACAAACAAAAGACTGGCATCAATCCATGTCAAATTCTCATTGTCTGATCTCCCAGCACCTGGAGAAAAGCCAGGGGTTTAAGGCTAAAAGGATGGAAGCCCTTTGAGAACATGGCTGGTATCTCACAAAGCTTTGTTGGCCTTAGAGAGTCCCTTATAGTGGTTTCTGCTGGAAGACAAGTGGACCATTCAGGGAATTCAACCGATAGGAGTTTCGGATATCTGGAATTGGTCTTTCATGCTTCTGACATTTGGAAAATCCACATAGAATAGAGTGTATCAATCAATGACAGAGAGAAGCTCTTTCACACCCAGAACAATAAAGGCCAAATTAGCCTTAGATTCAACCAGGGAACACATGCTTCATTTAGGATCCGATTGGGATGATTATTTAAAGGCAATTTATTAGAGGATTGTAGCAAAGAGACTTCCATCAATGAAGAGAGGAAATCCAGGACACAAAATTAGACTTAATTTTATACTCCATACAGTAGAAAAAGTAGAAAATGAGAGTTGATTGCATGGAAGAAATCATCCTGCTAAGTTGCATTTACATCAAAGACATGGACAGTAACATCCCATAAAATTAAGCATAACAACTGAAATGAGCATTGCATTAAAAGAACATTCACATGGGAAATAGCATCCTGAGCCACCTAAGTCTCTTCTGAAAAAGTACAATTTCAGGAGGTCAAAACAGTTGAACAATTGAAAAAGTCCTTTGTTATTCAGCTGAGACAGTCCCTTATTTGGCAATTATTATTTACTTTTCTTAATACTTTTCTTTACTCATCCCCCCCTTCAAAATTGGGATTATTATAATTATTATCATGAATAGTTTTGAAAGATTTTTCACATTCCGGGCACTGATATTTCTCTTCTCCCTCCTGGATCCTTTTGGGAAATCCAGGATCTTCCCAAGGACCCTCCATCCTCCAGGCATATATTCGGTTTCTCCAGTGGCTCCTTTGATGTCTACAAAGGCTGCTTCTCTGACTGAAGTTCTTTCCACACTCCAGGCATTTATGAGGTTTTTCTCCTGTGTGGATCCCTTGATGTTTATAAAGGTTGCCCCTATGACTGGGAGCTCTTTCCACACTCCAAGCATTTATGGGGTTTCTCTCCTGAGTGGATACTCAGATGCATTTTAAGAACATTATTTCTTTTGAAGCTCTTTCCACATTTGAGGCATTGAGATTTCTTTCCTCCCTCCTAGATCCTTTGGGGATTCCCATGTCTTCCAAAGGACCCTCCGCCCAACAGGGATTTCTTCCCTTTCTCTGCCCAGTTGATCCTTTGATGTCTACAAAGGGTGCTCCTCCAACTGAACTTCTTTCCACATTCCAGTCAATTATATGTTTTTTCTCCCAAATGGATCCTTTGATGTTTATAAAGGCTCCTCCTCTGACTGAAGCTTTTTCTACACTCCAGGCATTTATGAGGTTTTTCTCCTGTGTGGATGCTTTGGTGTGTATAAAGGGTGCTCCTCTGGCTGAAGCTCTTTCCACACTCCAGGCATTTATGAGGTTTTTCTCCTGTGTGGATCCTTTGATGTACATAAAGGTTGCCCCTATAACTGAAGCTCTTTCCACACTCCAGGCATTTATGAGGTTTCTCTCCTGTGTGGACCGTTTGATGTGTACAAAGGTTGCTCCTGTCCCTGAAACTCTTTCCACATTCCAAGCATTTATGAGGTTTTTCTCCTGTGTGGCTCTTTTGATGTGTATAAAGGTTGCCCCTCTGACTGAAGCTCTTTCCACACTCCAGGCATTTATGAGGTTTCTCTCCTGTGTGGCTCCTTTGATGTGTATAAAGGTTGCCCCTCTGACTGAAGCTCTTTCCGCACTCCAGGCATTTATGCGGTTTTTCTCCTGTGTGGATCCTTTGATGTATATAAAGGCTGCTCTGCTTACTGAAGCTCTTTCCACACTCCAGGCATTTGTGAGGTTTCTCTCCTGTGTGGTTACTTTGATGTGTATAAAGGTTGCCCCTCTGACTGAAGCTCTTTCCGCACTCCAGGCATTTATGCGGTTTTTCTCCTGTGTGGATCCTTTGATGTATATAAAGGTTGCTCCGCTCACTAAAGCTCTTTCCACACTCCAGGCATTTATGAGGTTTCACTCCTGTGTGGATCCTTTGATGTTTATAAAGGAGGCTCCTCTGACTGAAGCTCTTTCCACACTCCAGGCATTTATGAGGTTTTTCTCCTGTGTGGATCCTTTGATGTATATAAAGGGTGCTCCGCTCACTGAAGCTCTTTCCACACTCCAGGCATTTATGAGGTTTCTCTCCTGTGTGGCTCCTTTGATGTCTATAAAGGTTGCCCCTCTGACTGAAGCTCTTTCCACACTCCAGGCATTTATGAGGTTTCTCTCCTGTGTGGTTCCTTTGATGTGTATAAAGGGTGCTCCTGTCACTGAAGCTCTTTCCACACTCCAGGCATTTATGAGGTTTTTCTCCTGTGTGGATCTGTTGATGTGTATAAAGGTTGCTGCTGTGACTGAAGCTCTTTCCACATTCCAGACATTTATGAGGTTTTTCTCCTGTGTGGACTCTTGCATGTTGCTTAAGTTCTGCTCTATAATTGAAGCTCTTTCCACACTTCAAGCATTTATGTGGGTTTCCAAATGAGTGGATTTTTAGATGGTTCTCAAGATGGTCGTTTCTCTTGAAGGATTTTTCACATTCTGGGCACTGATATTTCTCTTCTTCCTCCTGGATCCTTTGGGGATTCCGGGGTCTTCTGAAGGACCCTCCGCCCTTCCAGACCGTCTCGGAGTCTCCGCCCGTTTCCTGGTCCCCGCATCGCCCTCCAGGCAGCCGCCTTTCTCGGAATCCCCCTGAGAGTATCCCTCCTGCAGCCCCGGAGCCTCCCGGCCTTTCTCCGCCATCTGCCGGGGAAGCCGCGCTGGGATCTCCTGCTTTCGGGCGGCGCTTCCTTCCTTCCTCCGCCGCGCTCCTCCGTCCTCCTGCAGGGGAGAGAGAGAGGCGGTCACGACTGCGTCCCCTTCCCCGCAGGAGAGGCCCAGGCCGAAGCCTCCGCCTACAACGGGCCTCCCTCCCCAAGTCCCCCTCAGCCGTCAGACCAAGCCAAGGGCGCCCGCCCTCTCCTCCCTCACAGGTCTCCCTTCTCCGGAGGAATCTCCCGGACTGCAACTTCCGGCGTCCCTTGCGCCCTACCTGCATCAGTCCGCATGCGCACCCTTATACGAATTTTTTCCCCCTCGTTGCTTCTCTGTATCCGAAAACGAGGGCCAGACCGGCCTTTGCCCGTTTTCGGCCAAGCTCCGCCTCTTCCTCTCCTGGCACCGCCCCCTGCAGCTTTCTTAGTCCGATTGCGGAAGTCGGGAAGGAAGCGCTTTTCCTACTAGATCGTGTCATTTGCATCGGGAAAACTTTTACGCTAATCCCTTCTGCAGCCCCGGAGCCTCCTGGCTTTTCCCCGCCGTCTCCCGGGGCGCCCGCGAAGGGACTTTCGTGCCCTGGGGCGGCTCTTCCTTCCTTCCCCCTCCGGATTCTTCCGTCCTCCTGCAGGGGAGGAGACAGAGAGAGAGGCGGGTGACGGCTGCGTCCCCTTTCCCGCAGCCTCCCCTTCCGAAAAAGACCCTCCCGGACTGCCACTCCCAGCATCCCCTGCGTCATCCGGCCTCCTCTGTCGCCGATTCATGAAGCTCCCAAGTTGCCCGTTTTGTTTCCGGAAGTGGAGGCTTCACGCCCTATCTTCTCCAGAAGTTCCGCCTGTTGCTTTGCAGAGACCGGACCCAAGCAGTCCTCCTGCCAATCGCCGCCCTCCCCAGAGCGACCAATCGGCGTGCGCCTTTCTTCAACCAGCCAAATAGCGCCTCCGGTGTTGATGGTTGCTATGGTTCCCAGTGGAGGCGTGGGCGCAGGGTTCCCTTTGATCTTTGGGGTCATTCTCCCCCCCTCTTTCCCCCCTATTGAGGCCGGGGGAGCTCAGGGGCTCTTCTGGGGCGGAGATCTTATAGCCGCCTATAAAGGGGAGCCAGTGGGGTCCAGTGATGGAGGCACTGGGGGAGAAAGCAAGAGAAGCTCTTTCGGTCCAGCCCACCTCATAGGGTCGTTGTTGGGGGAAGAGAGGAGGGAGGGGTCACCGTGGCTGGAAGGGGGAGGGGCTCAGACAACTCCAAAGTCTCCTCCGTCCAACCCTGAGCTCCAAATTGGCTCCTTCCTTTTCTTTCACATCTTCTCTGCCTCATTTGCACAAATAATAAAGTCAGGATCCAAATAAATAAATAAACTCTCCATATGTGACTCACTCAGGTGTGTTTTTAAAGAGCAACTACATGCATTTTCTTCCTGGATATAAGAATTCAGAATTCTTGCACAAAAGGAGACCGTCTCCAGTTAAAGAGGACCTAAGGAGGAGAATCTCCCACAATGGTTCCTGCTAGCGAATTTCATCATAGAAATCAATACCTCATTGTTGGAAAAAGGAAACAGGAAATCATACATTGTTGATAGGATCCAAGTTGGATTCTTTCTGGGTCTCTTTAAATGCTGGATCCATTAAAAGTTGGAACTTGGGTAAAACAGGGTCATTAAGCTATGTAGTATTTTCTTTTGGCAGAAATTCTCCAAGGGGACAGGATTTTTTCCCTCTATTGGATTGCTGGATTACTTTGGGAGTCATAAAAAGGTGTCTCCCCTAAGGAGAAATCATGGAGGGAGCTCACCTGGGATGATGGAACAAAACACAAAAGAGCATGGCAAAAGAAAGGGAATGTGATGGGAAGCTCATCCAGAGCTACGTTAATGAGTGGAGCTTCCCTTGACAGAGGCAGTCTACATACAAAAATCTGCCCTTTGTGAGAAATGGGCAACTTTATTGTTTTTTTTAACCTCCTGCAGACATTTCCTTGACATTGGTGGAGGTGTAAAAGGTGGAGCAGGTGAACTGTGGAAGGATGCCAAGAGTGGCCTGTCATCTGTTAGGGAATTCTGAGGCTTTATGACCTCATCCATGCAGGTTAAATTGACAGTTATGTCAGTTATCACAGAAAATATGTCTTCCAATGAGCCAGAGGGCGCCTGCATGGCACTGAGGCTTGTTATGCTTCTGTGCAGAGGTGGGGGCTCCCTTTGAATTTTGGGATATTGTCTTCACCACCACCCCTCCACCCCCTCTGTATTCAGGCCAGGGCTCTTCTGGGGCTGGGATGGGTCCCAGATTTATTCTGAGTTCAACAGAAGAGGCAATGAGATGGCAACGCCTAGCCTTGAAAACACCCACCTGCCCCACTCCCACCCCCAGGTCAAACATAACCCTGATGCAGGTTATGAAATTGAGTTTGACATCAGGGAACTAGATGAATCTTTTGCTAATCATTTAGCTGATAAACAGGAAGCATAGAAATGCTTTCACGATTCTGACAACTGGGAAACACCTAGTCTCTGCACCTAGCTGCATTTACATCAAGGACATGGACAATAACATGCCATAATATTAAGCATAACAACTGAATTGAGCATTGCATTAAAAGAACATTCACATGGGAAACGGCATCCTGAGTCACTTAAGTCTCTTCTGAAAAAGTACAATTTCAGGAGGTTGAAACATCTAGCACTGTGATGGCAAACCTATGGCACACATAGCCATTTGTTAGGGTATGCAAGGCACTGCCCTGTTACCTGGCCAGCATGCTTGCACACACTAGCCAGATGACTTCAGCCTTCTTTTGAGGCAATTTTTCGCCCTATGGAGGTTTCCGTGAAGCCTCTGGAGCGCAAAAAAACCCCGGCACTATGAACAAACTGAAAGTTCAGGAATTTCTTGAAAGCCCCTGAAGGCTCTGGAGGTCAAAAATCGTCTCTACAGACAAACCGGAAGTCACAATTCCCACACTTCCAGGTTCCCTGTAGGTCCATTTTCTGCCCTCCGGAGGATTCAGGGAAGCTCTTGAGGCCTCTGGAGGCTATCCGGAGGGTGGGGGAGCTGTTGAGGGTCAAAAAAAGTGGTGAAAACGGGGAGTGGTCACGCGCATAGCATTATGGGTATGGCATGCCCACGCACAACTCCCCTGCGCTTCTCCCCGCTTTTGGCACGGGAGCCAAAAAAGGTTGATCATCACTGATCTAACATGTACAATTGAAAAAGTCCTTTTTCATTCAGCCTGAGAAAGTTCCATATTTGGCAGTTATTATTTACCCTGCTTAATATCTTCTTTACTGACCGCCACCCCAAATTGGAATTATAATTATTATCATGAATATTATTTTTCTGTTGCTTTGTAGGTACATTGAGAGGTTGTGCACTCGAGACTAATTCCTCACGTGTCTATTCACACTATTAAATATGCAATTCAATTCTATTTCTGAGAAACACTCTGTAACTTCTCAGATTCAGACATGTTTATTATTTTTCTCCCACCACATGATTTCTTTGGTGTCGATGGTGGCCTCCATGCTCCATATAGCTCTTTCCACACTCAAGACATTTATATGGTTTTTCTCCTGAATGGATTGTTTGATGTGAACGGAGTCTTCGTTTTGAACGGAAACACTTGCCACAGACCAGGTATTTATATGGTTTTTCTCCTGAGTGGATTGTTTGATGCAGGTAAAGTTTTCCTCTCTCAATGAAGCTCTTTCCACACTCCAGGCATTTATGTGGTTTCTCCCCTGAGTGGATTCTTTGATGCATGTAAAGATTTCCTCTCCGGTTGATGCTCTTTCCACACTCTTTACATTTGTGTGGTTTTTCTCCTGTGTGAAGTTCCTGTCCTACTAAACACTTTCCACGTTCGAGGCATTTATGTGGCATTTCCCTGTGTGAATTATTTTGTGTCAATGGAGGCTACTTTTGTCAATAAAGCTCCTTCCACACTTGAGGCATTTGTAGGGTTTTTCTCCTGTGTGGATTCTTTGATGGGTATCAAGTTTTCCCCTTTGACTAAGGTGACCAGATTTTCAGCTTCATGCGCGCTATGCCCGGGTGGTCTCTATGGCGCTGAGAGAGCACCTGGCGGCAAAGGGGAGAGCCCTGTCTCCTCAGATCAGACACCTGCCATGGATGGCCAGCTTCATCTGACGGGTCTTAAAGGGTTTGAACCCGTCCCGGACCTTCCCCAAAGGCCAACCCCTAAGGACCCAGGAGTACACCTGGGAGAGGACAGGGTCGGCCAAGGTGTGGGCCGCCACGTCCATAGCGGTAAGAGGGAGGTCTAGGGAAGCAATGGACAACACAGAGCGGAAAGGTCCATGCCTGGTAGGGGCAGAGGCTGAGGGCATCAGCATGCCCCAGCTGCTTGCCAGGATGGTACAGCAGCATATATGAATATGCTGCTAGGAACTCCGTCCAATGGGTCATCCTTGGCGAAAGGATGGGAGGGGTCGGCTTGTCCCTGGCCAGAAGCCCAAGGAGTGGCTTGTGGTCCATGACAAGAGTGAAATGTCAACCATAGAGGTAGTCGTGGAATTTCTTAATCCCGGACCGCAGCCAGAGCATCCTTGTCAATCTGGCTGTAGTTCCTCTCAGCCGAGGATAGTGTTCGGGATCAGAAAGCCCCTAAAATGGTCGAGGACCTTCCATAGAACTTTGATGAGTTCTGAGTGGCTGTTTGCAGCGATCAGAACGTCATCTAAGTATGGGACAATGCCAGGGAGCCCATGGAGCAGCTGCTCCATGAGGCTCTGGAAGAACCCGGGGCAATGGAGACGCCAAATTGGAGGCGGCGACAACGAAAAGCTCCAATGTGGGTGACGATGGTCTGGGTCACCGCCACATCGTCATCCACCGGGAGCTGCTGGTAGGCCTGCGCCATATCCAGTTTGGCAAAGGTGCAGCTCCGCCCCAAGGAATTGTGCAGGTGCTGTACGTCAGGGACTGGAGGCCGAGGTTGATGGTGGACTTGTAGTTGGCGCAGATCCTGATGGACCCGTCGGTCTTGACAGGGACCACTATTGGGGTCTCCCATCTAGAGTGGTCAACGGGCTCCAGGACACCCTGCGCCAACAACTTATCCAGTTCCGCATCTACCTTTGGCCTCAAGGCCAAAGGCACCCTGCAAGCCTTAAGCCCAATAGGAGCAACCTGGGGGTCAAGATTAAGGGAAATGGGGGTCCCCTTGTACTCCCCCCAGCTTACCATCGATGACATCCGCATACTTGGTGAGGACGTCTTCAATGCTAGGGGAGGAGCTAGCCACCCAATGCACCCCCTCAATAGACAGACCCAGGGCAGGTAACCAGTCCAGCCCCAGTAACGCAGGCAAAGAATTCTCAACAATTAACACAGGGAAGTGGCCATGAAAAGACCCATAGTCCACCCAAAAAGGAAAACAGCCCAGGGTGGGAATTAGAGTCCCCTGGTAGTCTCTTAGGCTGGTAGTCTCCAGCTGGTCACGGGTGATATCAGGGCACAGCTGAGTGAAGGACGACAGGGAATGGGAGGACCCGGAGTCGACTTCCATCAGGCAGGGCTGACCTTTCAGCTGTAGGGACGCCAAAATCTTCTTGGAGCCAGTCGTCATTTTGCTGACTGACTCCACGGGATCATCAGGCAGAGACACAGTAAAACAATCTTCGCCTTACTGCTGTGGCCGGTGATCCTGTAGGCAGCAAGGCTGCTCTTGCGGCGCAACTGGCAGCTGCTGTGCGGAAGGTTGCTGGCAAGGTGCTGGCAAGGCCGCACAGCAGACCTGTGCCAGGTGACCTTTCTTCCTGCATCTGCGGCAGACTGAGGCTTTGAAGGGACAAACGGACCGGCCATGTTTGCCCCCGCAGCCCAGGCAGAGAGAGGTGGCAGGGCCAGTAGGCTGAGGCGGCAGGTGCCTGGGCTGGGACTGCAGCAAGTCAACTTGGTCATAGTCAGGCTCATCCAAAGGAACAAGCTCATCTATGAGGCAGGCACGGGCGTGAGGTGGAGGCAAGTGGAACTTCTGCATGTCAGCCATGGACTGTTTGGAGAGCTCCGTGGCTTTGGCCGCGTCCACGGCTTGCCTCGTCCAGGGTGATCTCTGCCCGTGCCAGCAAACGGTGCTTTAAGTGAGGGTCTTTCACACCGCATACGAATTGCTCCACCAGTGAGTCGTCTAAATCGCCGAACTCACATTGGATCACTGCCGTACGCAGAGACTGAAGGAATTGGCTGACAGTCTCTGATTCCTTTTGCACGCATTGTCGGACTGCATAACGGCGGGCGATCCGTGAGGGCATAGAAACATAATGATTGCGAAGAAGAAGGCGGGGCTTAGCAGTGAGAAGATGGAGTTTTAGGCTACTCCTGAAATTCCTCTATACCAAAGGATTTTTGGACGGGTTCTTTGAACCCTAGCTGTCCCGGAGACGACAGTGAAGGTGGGGAGGGACCCAGGACCCCAGAGATATTCGCAAATCTCTGGGGGGGGGTATTAACTCCTCGTGCCAATTCCTTTTTGGATTAGCTGCGTGCTAACTGAAACTGCAGGTTGCCCCTAAGAATGGAAGAAGTGATGTCATCTGGTAAGCTGATTTTATTATCCAAGAGAGATTGTTCGTGTTAAAAAATTAAGCTAACTGAATCCAAAGAACAGGAGATTTAGCGGCGAATTGGCTCTTTCTAATGGATTTATGATTGGTGGTTACTTTACTTCTTAAATGCTTCAAGAAACTCCGCGACATCCTCCCCCCTCTAAATCTCCCTAAGTGGATCGTAAAACTTATCTCCTACTAATTAGCCCGTCACGATTCGACATTTTTATTACTTTACTATCTAGTTCTGTTTACAACTAGATAAGATTGACAGCTGGTAAGAGACTAAAAAAAAAAGTACTTCGAAGCCTGTGGGGAAAAAAAAGAGAGCTTCTATTTTAACTACGACACATCATGGCGTCCCAAGATACCTCTAAGATTTCATTTCAGACTCTTTTCTCTGCGTGTAGAGGACTCTTTCATTCTTACCAAAAACTGGAAAGAAAACTGGATCAATTGATTCTAAAATATGAAGCTAAAACTGAGATCGTTGAATGCTTAAATGTTCCTGAAACACAAACGGAAAATGTGAGAAATGGTGTCTGGTCTATCTCAGAGGAAGAGAGGAGGGGGGAAGCTATAAAGACGACTCATTTAAAGAGACAGTGTGCAGAAGGAATGGAGAATCCACCCTTGAGAATTAAAGTTAAATTGGGAAATTTTATAAGCCTAGGACAACTTTATTATTTCATCACCGACATTCAGAATCCAAAGGTGCCGAAATATTTTTGTTTGGACTTGCTTATGGAAACATTTGGTAAATTTATCCAACGAATGGCTACTGGACGGAGGAAATCTTGCTGTTGGAGGGACACAGGCTGACAGATGGGATAATACAATTTAAAATTAGCTAGATCGGATTACTTCAATTTGTAATAGATATAGCTGAATAATGACTGATATGGATAGCAATATATATAATTTGGAACTGGCTGATAGATTGATGAATACAATTGAAAACTAGTTAAACCTAATTGCTTTTTTGTGTAACAAATATTGCTGAATAATAATTGATATTGATAGTAATGTATATAATGTGGAGTTGATATGATAACTAACAATTGGATATGAGAAAATACCTTTAGATTATACATAAAGAGTATTAACTATAATAATTAGCACTATTAAAAAACTAAATAAAATCCATACAATCAAATGTTAATCAATACTGGGAAAATGTTATGATATATGATATAATTGAATATTATGGATGTTTAGTTAAAATAGAATATGAGGATTTGATGATAATAGAGGATTTTACAAATAAGTAAATGAACTGCCAGCATGTGTTATGGACTAATTCCTTAGCATAGCTAAGGATGAAGGATGTTTAAATAACTATAATAATTAAAACCGGAGGTATAATGATGTTGATATGGTAAATATTCGAGTTAAGATATTTGAATTAATAGGAGTCAATGGAAGAGAAGCACCAAAACATGTTGTAACCAGTTGATATACTTCTTATTTTTTCATAATAGACACCTGTGTTTTGTTTTGTTTTCCTGATTGTTGTTTTTGTCTTTTTTTGTATTATCTGTAATTGATTGATATATTAAGAAAGATGTTGTACCAGTTTTAAACTAAAACTAAAAAACATTTAATAAATTTTTTTTTTTAAAAAAAGAAACATAATGATTGCAAAGTTTAGTCATCAAGGTCTCCCAATTTAGTTGGTAGACCAGCAATGGAGAGGCTAGGGCTCTGGCTGAGGCAAACCTTGCAGGGCCACAACAACTTAGAAAGAAGCTGCACTTTTCTTCAGGCGGCAGGTTGTGGTTCTTTGAGGCAATGAGGTAGCATTCGAACCGCTCCAGGAACCCGGCCCACGATTCACCGGAGGTTCCAAAGGGAGCGAAAGGAGGCAGAGCTGCCATCTCGTAGTTTATGAGGCGCAAGAGGTGGCGAGAAAGGACAGGAAAAAAATGATTGTCTTCCGCATTCACTCGGCTAACAGTCTCTCACTTGACCTAGGTGGCTGTTCAGCTAGACTGCTGAGATTCCACCTTCGTCGGCAGTATTGTGAGTCCGGACGAAGGACGAGGCAGGAGGAAGTCTGTGGTGAGAACAGCTCTTTTATTGTAGAACGATCAACTATATACAAGTAGCGGTTCAGTACCTTTCCCTGCTTGACAGCTATTTATATGGAGCTGTCAAGAAGGGAAAACCAATAGGCGTGCCTCTAGCGGCCCACGCTTAGCCAAGATGCATCCTAGCCAATCAGGACGCGGCTTGGCTTATTGCTAGCCGCTAGTTCGTAAGTCGAGAACTTTTCAATACTCAACACCTCCCGGACTGTGACTCCCAGCATTCCCTGTGCCAAATCTGCATCACCCGGATTCCTCTGTTGCCGATTCAGGCATCTCTCTCGTCGCCCGTTTCTTTTCCGGAAGTGGAGGCTTCATGCCCTTTCTTCTCCAGAAGTTCCATCTGTTCCTTTGGAGGGACCGCCCCCAAGGAGTCCTCCTGCCAATCGCCGGCCTCTCCAGTCTGATTAATCGGCATCCGCATTCCTTCAACCAGTCACATGGCGCCTCTGGTGTTGATGGTTGCTATGGTTTCCCAAGGAGGTCGTGGCGGAGGGCTCCCTTTGATCTTTTTGGGTCCTTCCTCCCCTCTATTGAGGCCGGGGGAGCTCAGGGGCTCTTCTGAGGCGACCTTATAGCCGCCTATAAAGGGGAGTCAGTGGGGTCCAGTGATGGAGGCACTGGGGGAGAAAGCAAGGGAAACTATTTCGGTCCAGCCCAGCTCACAGGGTTGTTGTTTGGGGAAGAGAGGATGGAGGGGTCACCGTGGCTGGAAGGGGGAAGGGCTCAGAGAGCTCCAAAGACCCCTCAGTCCAACCCTGAGCTCCAAATAGTCTCCTTCAGGGGTGGGTTTCTCGCCCCGTTCCAACCGGATCGGTTGGAACGAGGCCGGCGGCGTCCTCGCGCACGCACGCGGCACGCACATGCGTACTAGCGTCTGCGCGATGCTCCAGCTGCTCCTGGAGGATCGCGCAGGCATTCTGCGCATGCGTGGAAAGCGCAAAATTCGAAAAAACCGGGTAAGGAGCTGGCGCGGGTGTGCGGGCGCGCGCGGGTGCGGGGGGGGCTTCGCCGTTCCCGGAAGTTACTTTTTTCCGGGTTCGGCGACCAACCGGATCGCAGGGACCGGTGCGAACCGGTCGAAACCCACCCCTGGTCTCCTTCCTTTTCTTGTAATTGTTCTTATTTGTAGAAATAATAAAGTCAGGATCCAAATAAATAAACTCTCCATATGTGACTCACTCAAGTCTTCTTTTAAATAGCAACTACATGGCCAAATGCCAAAGCAGATGCCTTTGGAAGACCTAAGAATGAGAAGATCCTGCCAGTGGTTCCTGCTAATGAATTTCCTCTCATTCCAACACATTATTGTGGGAAAAAGGAAATAGAAAATTGCGCAATTTCCAGTATAGCTCTTTCCACATTCAAGACATTGATGCGGCTTTTCTCCTGAATGGATTTTTTGATGCAGTGAAAGTTTTCCTCTCTGACTGAAGCTCTTTCCACACTCCAGACCTTTATGTGGTTTCTCCCATGAGTGGATTCTTTGATGTCTGTTAAGGTGTCCTCTCCGACTGAAGCTCTTTCTACAATGCAGACATTTATGTGGTTTTTCTCCTGTGTGAATTCTTTGGTGTTGATGGAGGCTACCACGCTCAACAAAGCTCTAGACACTCCAGACATTTGAAGGGTTTTTCTCCTGTGTGGATTCTTTGATGGATATCAAGACTTCCCTTTGACTGAAGCTCTTTCCACACTCCAGGCATATATTTGGCTTGTGGATTCTCAGATGTTTTTCAAAGTTTTGAATTGTTTTAAAGGATTTTTCATATTCCCCTCATTTGTACTCTTCTTGTAAATGGACTCTTTGATGTATATAAAGGCTGCTTCTCTGATTGAAGCTCCTTCCACACTCCAGGCATTTATGAGGTTTTTCTCCCAAGTGGATCATTAGATGCCTTTGAAGATGGTCATTTGTTTTGAAAGGTTTTTCACATTCTGGGCATTTGTATTTCTTTTCTCCTGAGTGGATCCTTAGATCCTTTGAACATGCTCATTTGTTTTGAAAGATTTTTCACAGTTCAGGCTTTCATATTTCTTTTCTTCTGAGTGGATACTTAGATGCTTTTTAAGAACGTCCTTTCTTTTGAAACTCTTTCCACACTCCAGGCATTGATATTTCCTTTCTCCCTCCTGGATCCTTTGCGGATTCCCTGGTATTCCGAAGGACACTCTGCCTTCCAGGCATATATTCAGTTTCTCCCTCCAGTGGATCCTTTGATGTCTATAAAGATGTCCCCTTTCACGGAATCTCTTTCCACACTCCAGGCATTTATTCAGTTTCTCCCCGCAATGGATCCTTTCATGTCTATAAAGATGTCCTCTTTGATGGAAGCTGTATCCACACTCAAAGCATTTAAATGGTCTCTCTCCTGTGTGGATTCTCAGATGGTCTTTAAGTTCTCTAAAGGCTTTTTCACATTCCGGGCACTGATATTTCCTTCTTTCCTCCTTGATTCTTTGGGGATTCTGGGGTCTTCTGAAGGAACCTCTGCCTTCCAAGCCCGTCTTAGGGTCTCCGCCTGTTTTCTCCTCCCCAGCTGTCAGGGCTGCTTCACTTAATAACCAAGAAAGAAACCACTCAACTCCATTTTGCAGAATTAAGAGTACTTTTACTGGTTATAAGTAAATAGTAGCTAAGCAAAGCAGGATCTTAAATGGAGTAAACCCCGTGCTGCTGTGCACTTTGTTATAGGCCACCTCCGCATGAGGCAACAACTCCACCCAATTATCTTGCAGGTAATTGATGAAACATCGAAGGTACTACTCCAAAACGGAATTAGTCCTTTCACAAGCTCCATTAGTTTGAGGATGGTAGGTGGAGCTTAGGCCCTGGGCAGAGCCTATCAACTTCAAAAATTCCTTCCAAAATAAGGAGGTAAATTGGACCCCTCTATCAGAGATGATGCGGTCCGGTACACCATGTAGACCAGTGGTAGTCAATCTGGTCCCTACTGCCCACTTGTGGGCGTTCCAGCTTTCATGGGGTGCGGTAGGGGTTTTGTCTGATACTGAAGCACTTTCCTTTTTTTAATTTAATTAAAAATTACTTTATAAATCACCATTACTGTAGAACTGGTGGGTGGTTAGAAAACTTTACTACTAACAAAGATACAAAAGTGGGCGGTAGGTATAAAAAGGTTGACTAGCCCTGATGTAGATGATATACATGCGTAATGAACAATTTGGCCAAGGATTTAGCCGATGGGATCTTGGAACAAGGAATAAAATGAACCTGTTTGGAAAACAAGTCCGGAACGACCCAAATCACAGTATTTCCCTGACTCTCCAGTAATTCAACAATGAAGTCCATAGATATTTCTTTCCAAGGTGCCTCAGGACAGGGCACGCCTTGGAGCAGACCCTGGGGTTTTCCTGGCGGTCGTTTCGCGACAGCACATGTGGGGCAACTGGCCACATAAGACTCAATGTGCTTCTTTAATGAGAGCCACCAAAACTGTCTTTTAATGAGATGCAGGGTCGTTACAAAGCCAAAATAGCCAGCCATGCGTGAATCGTGGGCACGTTGAAGAACCAGAGTTCTAATGGTCGCAGGAACATACAGTTTAGCACCTATCCAAGCCAGACCATCCTTTATGGTACACTCATTTGAATGTTGGTTAAACCATTCATCAGACTCAAGGCCCACCTTGAGTTTAGAAACGAGGTCCTTTGTGACTTCCAAATTGGTACTGTTCTGGCTTCTGGTAACCAACGGAGCAGCGAGGCTTTTCGCTAGGATGACTGGGTGGACCACACTTAGTTTTGAGCTGTTATATTGAGGAAGTCGGGATAAAGCATCAGCCATAAAGTTCTTCCCCCCTGGGATATACTTTAAAGTGAAATTGAAAATATTGAAATGTTGTGCCCATCTCATTTGTTTGGGGGATAATTTCCAGGGAGTCTTTAATGCCTCCAAGTTTTTATGATCAGTCCACACCTCAAATGGGTGTTTAGCTCCCTCCCAAAAATGTCGCCAGGTCATTAAGGCCCACCTGACTGCAAAAGCCTCCTTTTCCCATATAGCCCATGGTCTCTCCGTCTCAGTTAGCAATACCGCCGCCACTGCAACATCACTAGCATCCGCCTGGACCACAAATGGCGAATCCATGTCTGGGTGTTTTAAAACTGGTTCAGCAGCAAACAGTCACTTTAATTTCTCGAATGCAGCTTGACACTCCATAGTCCAATTCAACGGTTCGCCTGGTCTAGGTTTGGCCTCCCCCCTTGATTTTAGGAGGTTCGTATTTGGGAGGGCAATTCTGGCGAACGAAGGAATAAACTGACGATAAAAATTAGCAAAACCCAAAAAACTTTGCAATTGTTTGCGGGTGCGGGGGGGCGCCCATTCAGTGACAGCTTGGACCTTTGCTGGGTCCATCTCTATGCGATTGTGGGAGATGCGATATCCCAGGTAATCAACCTTCTCCTGATGAAATTCGCATTTAGACAATTTAGCACATAGTTTTGCAGCTCGGAGTTTTTTAAGCACTGAGTGGACTAACTTCACGTGTTCTTCATGTGTTTCCGTGTAAATAAGGATATCATCAAGATAGACCATCAAGCCTTTGTAGAGGTGGTCATGCAAAACCTCATTAATTAATTGCATGAAAACAGCTGGCGCCCCCTGTAGCCCAAATAGCAGCACGCAGAATTGAAAACAACCAAGAGGGCAGTTGAACACAGTTTTCCACTCATCTCCCTCTTTAATTCTGACTCTGTAATAGGCCTCTCGCAGGTCTAATTTTATGAAAAATTTTCCTTTACCTAACTGAGCCAGCATGTCCTTCGTAACGGGTAGAGGTTCTGGACACAACTGCGTTAAGGTTCTTATAATTAACACATAAGCGAAAGGAGCCATCTTTCTTTTCTTTGACAGGAGCACCCACCCAGGGCCTAGCAGGCTCAATGACTCCCCTCTGTAATTTTTTGTCAATAAATTTCCTTAATTCACTTATTTCCCCAGGGGTCATTGAATAAATTTGAGGTTTTGGGAGTTTCACTCCAGGGAGAATATCAATGCTGCAGTCAGTGGCACGGTGTGAGGGTAATTTATCAGAAGACTTTTCACTGAACACATCTTTCAGGTCCCAGTACTCTTTTGGGATTTTCTCCTCCCCCTCAGTTTTTTCTTGCCCTTTGGCTGCCAGGTTGGGGTCTGCATTATTCAGTTTGGGAACCCCTCCTTCTCTTTCAGGGGGCGTAACAAACCGGATGCGTAACCAACCCTTCCTCCAATTTATGTGTGGGTTCCTTTTACGCAGCCAAGGCAATCCTAATATAAGAGGCTGGTTCATTCCTGGGGCCACAATAAAACTTATTGTCTCTTGGTGGGTTCCCATCCAGATATCAATTGGCTCAATCACAAAATGAGCAGGGCTCCCCCCCTCAATTGAACCATCCAACTGGCAAAAAGTAATTTGGACTTTTAGAGTTTTAAGTTTTAAGCTGAGTTTTTCTATATCCGGGCTAACAATGCAGCGTGTGGGCCAGCATTTTTTCTTGTGCGCCAGAAGAGGGCACCCTTAGCTCAACTGGAATAATCATGGCCCCCCACCGGGAACATACCAGGTGTCCGTCATCAGAATCGGTTTCGCTTTCATCCGAAGAGGAGGGTGAATCATCCTTCCTTTCAGCAGGGCGGAACTGTTGAGATGGTTCCTCTCCCTTCATGGCAGTTTCCCTCCTCTTGCCGGGAGGTTTTTCCAGCTTTTTCTCTCTCCAAGGAGGGGGCTTTGGGGTCATCTTGGTGTGGCAATTTGTGGCCCGATGCTCCTCCTTCCCACAGTGGAAACAGATGAAGGGTTTTGGTTTGCTTGGAGACCCACCTTTCCCTCTTTTTGGGGCTCTAGAGTGGGGTTTGGCAGGCATAGGTTTCTCGCTTTCACTATCCTCCTGGTAATTATCTCTGGCTAAGTCAATCTCCACATCTGCAGCCACTTCATACCACGGTTGCAGTCTACGGGGGCCCCTCCTGTTTACGCAGTGCTGATATATTTTTTTGTTTAACCCATTGGTGAAGTGGTGTAATAATGCTTCTTCGGACCAACCCCTCATAAAGGCTGATAGTTCACAAAATTCTTGTATATATTCAGCTACTGGTCTCTTCCTTGGGTGAGAGTTTTAAATTTAATTCTTGCTTTACGCTCTGTGAGTGGATCATCAAAGCGCTTTCTCAGGGCGGCCATAAATCTATTATAGTCCCTCAGCAGGGGGGAATCAGCATTATACAAGCCCACCATCCATGCCGCTGCCTTATTTTCCAACGCCATAGTAATCACTCTTACCTTGGCTTCATCATTATGCAGTTCGTCCCTGTACATTTGCATATAATTCCATACTTGGACGACAAAAAATCCTAGGTCCTTTGATTCCCCCCCCAAATTTCACACTTGGGGGAGGAACTTTAGCCATCCGGCGTCTGCAGGGGGCTCATCTGGGGATGTTTCTAACTGCAGTAACTGGGGTCGGAGCTGTGTCATCTTGCTCAGTTCCACCTTCAGCCCTACCAGCTTCCCTCGGGTCAAACAAAGCCTCCTCTGTTTCATGGAGATCGGCTTCCCTCTCTAGTCCACTCTCATGGGCTCGGCACCTCTCCCAAGCCCCTTCAAAGAGTTTCATTGCCTGGGACATCATAAGATTCTCCTCTTTGGATTCCCGCCAGTCAGCCGCGGGTCGTCTCGGTGTCCTCATAGTAATTCCAGCCAGAGGTTCTTCGAGGTCATCTTTCTGTCCCACTCCCCACGTCCATCTGGGCCGAATGGATCATTCTTCCAAATGCAGGCCAGCCATTTGCTCCATCTCTAAAGGGCAGGAGGATGCAGTTGCTCCCATGTCTTCTTCTTGATCGCTGCCTTGGTGGGACATCTTTTAGGATTTGGGTGCACTCCACTCGGAAGGTGTCAACTCCGGGATGGGTGCGAGAAAAGATCCTGCTTAATGTCAGGGCTGCTTCAATTAATAACCAAGAAAGAAACCACTCAACTCCATTTTGCAGAATTAAGAGTACTTTTACTAGTTATAAGTAAATAGTAGCTAAGCAAAGCAGGATCTGAGACAAAAGCATGTGCATAGATATCAATATGTGACCCATTCCCCTCCCCTTTTTAACCCCCAGCCCATAGTCCAAACCAATTACTCCACAGGTGTCATGTGGGAGATATCTTCCAAAATCATCATCAGGTTGGTATGCCGGACAGTTGGCCTTGGCGGGAAACTCCTCTCCCTGCCACATGCGCATTAGCTGGTGAGAACAACTTCTTTCTTACAGTCTCTCCTGCACAGAATATTTCCCACACCCAAATACCATGTGTCCCCCCCATTTCAATGGCAGCCGAAAAGCAAGAAGCAAAACAGAGGCTGACATCAGCTAAGTGTGTGAGGGGGGAGGGGGGAAGAAAGGAAAGGAAAAGAAAGGAAAGGAGGAAAGGAAAGGAGGATAGGCTGATTAGATGCAGTGGCCGTTTCTCCTGGCATCGGAAAATGGGAGTTTCACCTGGCTGTCCTATGCACAAGGCGACGTGCCAACACTGAACCAAAGGGAAGGAGAAAAGGAGAAAGGAAAGGAAGGAAGAAAGGAAAGGAGGAAAGGAAAGGGAGGAAAGGTGAAAGGAAAAAAAGGATGGAAGGAAGTGAGGAAAGGAAAGGTAAGGAAAGGAAAGGGAAAAGGAAAGGAGGGGGAAGGAAAGGGGAAAAGAAAGGAGGGGGAAGGAAAGGAGGAAAGGAGAAAGGAAAGGAGGAAAGGAGAGGAGAGGAGGAAAGGGGAAAGGAAAGGAGAAAGGACACACAGTATTCTGGGAGCATACTGGTTGGAGAAAATTCTGGTAATTGTCCACATACCTTAAAATCTTCTAACATTGAGAAATATTGCAGTAGTGGAGAGACTGAAAGTTCTGTGCTGTGCAAGGTTTCTTCAAACAGTGGGGTGAGGCTGATTAGATGCAGTGGCCGTTTCCCCTGGCATCGGAAAATGGGAGTTTCACCTGGCTGTCCTTTGCACAAGGCACCGTGCCAACACTGAGCCAAAGGGTGAACTCTCTGTTAACTTAGAGAATGCCAGGAGGCAGAGTTCCCGTGGCCAGTTGCTCTGCCATTGGCATCGGCACACACCTGCTCCTAATAACCCCTGTGAGGAAAACGCATCAGTTGTCCTGAGCTTTGAATCCAGTGGGTTGGTCAGAAAAGGTGAGACCACCTGAGTTTTTGCTGTGGCGGGTTAACACAGCTCCTGCCCTCTACAAGAAGCATGAAGTGGTTGTGGGCTAGACTGGACGAATCCCCAGAAGGACTAACCCAGAAGAACATGACTTTACATTTTTCTCTGATAGACATCAATCCTTTTCTAGGATTGATTTTATACTAACAACAAATGATTTGCTTTCTAGGGTAAAGAAGACGAAGATATGTTCCAGAGTTTTATCAGATCATAATCCAGTTTGGATGGAGCTGAAATTTGGGACGGAAGCAAGAAGGACTTGGAGATTAAATGAAAATTTATTTAGATATGATCAAAATATTAATGAATGTAAAAAATTGTTAAGAGAATATTTTGTTTTTAATATGAATAAGGGCACATCTATGGAAATGGTCTGGGACGCAAGTAAAGCGTACATGCGAGGAGTCCTAATAAATTTAAATAGGTTACATAGATAGTTAGCATATCTGATTAGGAAGAAACAGAAATCTCGCAATATAGCGAAATTACATTATAAAGGGAAGGAAGTATATCAACAGGATGAGATTCAAAAGGTCTTTCGTGAATTTTTCACAGGATTGTATATGAATGACAAAATACAAGGTTCAGATATAGATAGATACCTGGATAAAGAAAAAATACCCAAAGTTAAAGATGAGCAGAGGGAGAGATTGAATCAACCAATAACTTCGGGGAAAATTCTCCAGGTAATTAAACAGCTAAAGGTAGGGAAAGCACCGGGTACAGATGGTCTGACAGTGGCTTACTACAAAAAATTACAATTTAAAATGGTAGAACCCCTTAAGGAACTATTTAATAAGATCCAAACGGAAGGGAAGGTACCCCCATCTTGGAAGACAGCCTTCATATCCCTGATACCTGAAGAAGACCAAGATCTTACAGTTGCAAGAAAAAGTATGTGAACCCCTTGGGATTACATGAAGTTTTGCATGAATTGGTCATAAAATGTGCTCTGAACTTCATCTAAGTCACAACAATAGACAAACACAGTCTGCTGAAAATAATACTACACAAACATTAGATGTTGCCATGGTTTAATTGCACATAACATGTAAACATTCACAGTGCAGGGTGGAAAAAGTATGTGAGCCCCTAGCCTAATGACATCTCCAAGAGCTAATTGGAGCCAGGAGTGAGCCAACCTTGACTCTAATCAGTGTGATGATATTGGATGTGTTGCTGACAGCTGTTCTGCCCTTTATAAACACACACCTGTTGTGGGTTTACTGGTTTCAAGAAGCACTGTCTGATGTGAACCATGCCTCGCAGAAAAGAGCTCTCAGAAGACCTACGATCAAGAATTGTTGACTTGCATGAAGTTGGAAAGGGTTACAAAAGTATCTCCAAAAGCCTTGATGTTCATGTATCCACGGTAAGACAGACTGTCTACAAATGGAGAAAGTTTAGCACTCTTGCTACTCTCCCTAGGTGTGGTCGTCCTGTAAAAATGACTGCAAGAGCACAGTGCAGAATGCTTCATGAGGTAAAGAAGAATCCTAGAGTGTCAGCTAAAGACCTATAGAAATCTCTGGCATATGCTAACATTTTTGTTGACACATCTACAATAAGGAAAACATTAAACAAAAATGGAGTACATGGGAGGACACCACGGAGGAAGCCATTGCTAGCCAAAAAAAATATATTGCAGCACGTTTGAAGTTTGCAAAAGAGCACCTGGATGTTCCACAGCACTACTGGCAAAATATACTGTGGACAGATGAAACCAAAATTGAGTTGTTTGGGAAAAACACACAATACTATGTGTGGAGAAAAAAAGGCACAGCACACCAACATCAAAACCTCATCCCCACTGTAAAACATGGCGGAGGGAGCATCATGGTTTGGGGCTGCTTTGCTGCCTCAGGGCCTGGACGGATTGTTGTCATTGATGGGAAAATGAATTCCAGAGTTTATCAAGACATTTTGCAGGAAAACGTACGACCATCTGTCTGCCAACTGAAGCTCCGCAGGGGATGGGTGATGCAACAGGACAATGACCCAAAGCATACAAGTAAGTCAACACAAAAATGGCTTCAACAGCACAGAATACGCCCTCTGGAGTGGCCCAGTCAGAGTCCTGACCTCAACCCGATTGAAATGCTGTGGCATGACCTTAAGAGAGCGATTCACACCAGACATCCCAAGAATATTGCTACACTGAAACAGTTTTGTGAAGAGGAGTGGTCCACAATTACTCCAGATTGTTGTGCAGGTCTGATCTGCAACTACAAGAAACATTTGGTTGAGGTTATTGCTGCCAAAGGAGGGTCAACCAGTTATTAAGTCCAAGGGTTCACATTTCCTCCCTGCACTGTGAATGTTTACATGTTATGTGCAATTAAACCATGGCAACATCTAATGTTTGTGTAGTATTATTTTCAGCAGACTGTGTTTTTCTATTGTTGTGACTTAGATGAAGTTCAGAGCACATTTTATGACCAATTCATTCAAAACTCCACATAATCCCAAGGGGTTCACATACTTTTTCTTGCAGCTGTAGTCAACCAAAAAATTATAGACCTATATCATTAATTAACATAGATTATAAAATTTTCACTAAAATACTAGCGAATAGGTTAATGTTAGTTATTCAGCAATTGATTCATAGTGATCAAACCAGCTTTATACAAGGGAGACAAATGAGAAGTAATGTAAGACAAATTGTTAATATACTGAAATATTTGGGAAAGAATAATCAAATCCCTGCAGCGCTTATATTTTTAGATGCCGAGAAAGCCTTTGATCGAGTGAATTGGCAATTTCTAATGAAAATAATTTGTAAATCATTTGTAAAAGTTTTTTTCCCCTAAAATTTTCAATAAAAAAGAAAAAGAAAACCAGGCTCAAGAACTGAGGAAGGGGAAGGTCTGCATCAAGGAAATCTGGATGAGGGCCACGCCTCAAGGGGCTGCTGGAGAAGTTGTCATATCCCCCCCTACCATAAGCCAGGTTGATTTATGTCTCTGCCTCTTTCAGCAGCCGACTCGGGAATATGAACTGATGATAAATCAGTGACTCTGTGTGTGTGTGTGTGTGTGTGTGTGTGCAAACCTTGCTTTCAAAATATGTTCTGTTGTGCCCTTTTATCTCAGGTGCAATCGGATGCTAGTTGGAAAGGTGTTAGGGAGGAGACAGAGGGAAGCAAACATCCAGAGCCAAGATGCACGGTTTCTGTTCGCCAGAGGAAATTGGGCAGGACCCATAATTGGGCAGATTGCCTTTGACTTACGACCACAATTGGGTTCAGAATCGTGTCGGGTGGCTGTTTTGCTCAGCGACTGCAATCCTGGCTCTCCCAGTTGCAGTGATTGGACAGGTTATTAAGCAGAACTGGAGAAGCGGGATTACGGGGTCTTAGCCTTAGATTCAACCAGGGAACACTTGCTTCAATTACGATCTGAGTGGGATGATTATTTAAAGGCAATTTATTAGAGGATTGTAGCAAAGAGATTTCCATCAATGAAGAGAGGGAATTCAGGACACAAAATTGGGCTTCATTTTATACTCCATACAGTACTGTTTATTATTAGGATTTGTATGCGGCCCACCCTCGAGAGACTCAGTAAAAAAAGTAGAAAATGAGAGTTGATTGCATGGAAGAAATCATCCTGCTAAGTTGCATTTACATCAAAGACATGAATGGTAACATCCCATAATATTAAGCATAACTGAAATGAGCATTGCATTAAAAGAACATTCACATGGGAAACGGCATCCTGAGTCACATAAGTCTCTTCTGAAAAAGTACAATTTCAAGAGGTTGAAACAGCATATACAACTGAAAAAGTCCTTTGTTATTCAGTCTGAGACAGTCCCTTATTTGCCAGTTATTATTTACTCTTCTTAATATCTTATTTACTCAACCCCCCCCCCAAATTGGCATTATTATAATTATTATCATGAATATCCTTATTCTGTTGCTTTGTATGTACACTGAGAGCTTGTGCACTCGACACAAATTCCTAGCCTGTCTATTCACACTTAGCCAAATTGAATATGCAATTGAATTCAATTCCTTAAATACACACCGTGACTGAAGATTTTCTCACACTTAGGCATGTTTATCATTTTTCTCTGACGTGAATTCTTTAGTGTCCATGGAGCTTTTTACGCTCAGTATAGCTCTTTCCACCCTCCAGGCATTTATGTGGTTTTTCTCCTGTGTGGATTCTTTGATGTTGACAGAGGTGTGAAGTACTAGTGAAGCTCTTTGAACAGTCGAGACATTTGTAGGATTTTTCTCCTGTGTGGATTCTTTGATGGATATCTAGACTTCCCCTTTGACTGAAACTCTTTCCACACTCCAGGCATTTGTGAGGTTTATCTCCTGTGTGGATTATTAGATGCCTTTGAAGATGTCAATTAGTTTTGAAAGATTTTTTACATTCTAGGCACTGATATTTCTCTTCCCCCTCCTGAATCCTTTTGGGAAATCCAGGGTCTTCCCAAGGAACCTCCATCCTCCAGGCATATATTCGGTTTCTCTCTCCAGTGGATCCTTTGATGTCTACAAAGGCTGCTTCTCTGACTGAAGTTCTTTCCACACTCCAGGCATTTATGAGGTTTTTCTCCTGTGTGGATCCTTTGATGTTTATAAAGGTTGCCCCTAAGACTGAAGCTCTTTCGACACTCCAAGCATTTATGGGGTTTCTCTCCTGAGTGCATACTCAGATGCATTTTAAGAACATTATTTCTTTTGAACCCCTTTCCACATTCCAGGCATTTATGTGTTTTTTCTCCCGAATGGATCATTTGGTGTGTATAAAGGTGGCTCTTCTGGCTGAAGCTCTTTCCACATTCCAGGCATTTATGAGGTTTCTCTCCTGTGTGGATCCTTTGATGTACATAAAGGGTGCTCCTATGACTGAAGCTCTTTCCACACTCCAGGCATTTATGAGGTTTTTCTCCTGTGTGCATCCTTTGATGTCTATAAAGGTTGCTCCTCTGACTGAAGCTCTTTCCACACTCCAGGCATTTATGAGGTTTTTCTCCTGTGTGGATCCTTTGATGGTTATAAAGGCTGCTCCGCGCACTGAAGCTCTTTCCACACTCCAGGCATTTATGAGGATTCTCTCCTGTGTGGATCCTTTGATGTGTATAAAGGTGGCTCTTCTGACTGAAGCTCTTTCCACACTCTAGGCATTTATGAGGTTTCTCTCCTGTGTGGATCCTTTGATGTGTGTAAAGTTTGCTCCGCTCACTGAAGCTCTTACCACACTCCAGGCATTTATGAGGTTTCTCTCCTGTGTGGATCCTTTGATGTGTATAAAGGTGGCTCTTCTGACTGAAGCTCTTTCCACACTCCAGGCATTTATGAGGTTTCTCTCCTGTGTGGATCCTTTGATGTTTATAAAGGTTGCCCCTATGACTGAAGCTCTTTCCACACTCCAGGCATTGATGATGTTTTTCTGCTGTGTGGATCCTTTGATGGTTATAAAGGCTGCTCCGCGCACTGAAACTCTTTCCACACTCCAGGCATTTATGAGGATTCCCTCCTGTGTGAATTCTTTGATGTGTATAAAGGTGGCTCTTCCGACTGAAGCTCTTTCCACACTCTAGGCATTTATGAAGTTTCTCTCCTGTGTGGATTCTTTGATGTGTATAAAGTTTGCTCCGCTCACTGAAGCTCTTACCACACTCCAGGCATTTATGAGGTTTCTCTCCTGTGTGGATCCTTTGATGTGTATAAAGGTGGCTCTTCTGACTGAAGCTCTTTCCACACTCCAGGCATTTATGAGGTTTCTCTCCTGTGTGGATCCTTTGATGTTTATTAAGGTTGCCCCTTTGACTGAAGCTCTTTCCACACTCCAGGCATTTATGATGTTTTTCTCCTGTGTGGATCCTTTGATGGTTATAAAGATTGTCCCTCTGACTGAAGCTCTTTCCACACTCCATGCATGTATGAGGTTTTTCTCCTGTGTGGATCCTTTGATGTTTATAAAGGTTTCCCAATTTACTGAAGCTCTTTCCACAATCCAGGCATTTATGAGGTTTTTCTCCTGTGTGCATTCTTGCATGTTGCTTAAGTTCTGCTCTATAGTTGAAGCTCTTTCCACACTCAAAGCATTTATGTGGGTTTCCAAATGAGTGGATTTTTAGATGGTTTTCAAGATGGTCGTTTCTCTTGAAGGATTTTTCACATTCCGGGCACTGATATTTCTCTTCTTCCTCCTGGGTCCTTTGGGGATTCCGGGGTCTTCCGAAGGACCCTCCGCCCTTCAGGACCGTTTTAGGGTCTCCGCCCGTTTCCTCCTCCCCGCATCGCCCTCCAGGCAGCCGCCTTTCTCGGGATCCCCCTGAGAGCATCCCTCCTGCAGCCCCGGAGTCTTCAGGCCTTTCCCCGCCCTCTGCCAGGGAAGCCGCGCCGGGATCTCCTGCTCTCAGGCGGCGCTTCCTTCCTTCCCCCGCCGGGCTCCTCCGTCCTCCTTCAGGGGAGAGAGAGAGGCGGTCTCGGCTGCGTCCCCTTCCCCGCAGGAGAGGCCCAGGCCGAAGCCTCCGCATCCCACGGGCCTCTCTCGCCAAGTCCCCCTCAGCCGTCAGACCAAGCCAAGGGCGCCCAACCTCTCCTCCCTCACAGGTCTCCCTTCTCCGGAGAAACCTCCCGGACTGCAACTCCCGGCGTCCCTTCCGCCCTACCTGCATTAGTCCGCATGCGCACCCTTAATCTATCTCCCCCCCCCGGGGTCGCTTCTTTGTATCCGAAAATGAGGGCCAGACCGGCCTCCGTCCGTTTTCGGCCAAGCTCCGCCTCTTCCTCTCCTGGTACTGCCGCCTGCAGCTCTCTTGGTCTGATTGCGGAAGTCGGGAAGAAAGCGCTTTTCCTGTCAGATCGTGTCATTTGCATCGGGAAAACTTTTACGATCATCCCTTCTGCAGCCCCGGAGCCTCCCGGCCTTTCCCCGCCGTCTCCCCGTGAGACTAGGGACTTGTAGGTGCCTTCTAGCTGGCTGAAGGAGGGTGGACGCCGATTTAGCTGATGAACAGAAAGCATAGTAATGGGGGACTTTCACTATCCTGACAACTGGGGAACTCCTAGTGACTACTAGTCTCTGCACCTAGTGGGAGATCAAACAGGTCCCTAATGAGACTTATTCATTTAAAACATTGTTATAATGCCCATCTTTCAGTCAATTCTGCAGCTCTCAAAAAACTATTGGTATCAATATTTGGAAAACCCATAAAGATTGTATCAAACAATGCCAGGAAAAAGCACTTTCACATCTGGCACAATAAGGGCCAAATTATCCCTAGATTCAGCCAGGGAACCCTTGCTCCAATTAGGCACTGAAAACACAAAAGAGAATGGCAAAAGAAAGGGAATGCAATGGGAAGCTCATCCAGAGCTACATTAATGAGTGGATCCACTGACAGAGGCAGTCTACGTATAAAAATCTGCCTTTTGTGCGAAATGGGCAAATCCAGTGGTTTGGTCACCTTCTGCAGACATTTGCTTGACTTTGGTGTAGTTGTAAAAGGTGGAGCAGGTGACCTTTTGTAGGATGCCAAGGGAGCCTGTCATCTCTTAGGGAATTCTGAGGCTTTATGACCTCATCCATGCAGGCTAAACTGCCAGATGTTAGAGTGAAGATGCCCTCCAAGAAGTAAGTTGGTGTCCCAAGGGCTCCTGGACTCTGGGAAACTTGGCCCTATTTGCAGCCTATTTATCAGGGTTGTATTCCAAGGGCAAAAATGCCCATTTGGCCCCTTCTTAGGAAAGGGAAGCAGGGAGAAAATGAGAATACCCAGCCCTGTTTCCTGTTACTTTCAATTATTCGTTGATGATTTTAAATCAAGTCTTAATCTCCAAACTCAGGCACCAATTTTGATGTGGAGATGAAAACAACTTGAATAACTGAATTTGAGAGACTTTGAGAGAAGTAAAGGAGCTTCTTTGTCCGCCTGAAAACACTGATAATAAAGTAATAATTTGAACTTATGTTTATTTTTGTTTCAGGTCCACCTTTATTGAGGCGGGGGGGGGGGTCAGCATGTCAATACTGACTAGCACTGTCACCTATATTCTGCTTCACTCCCACCTGGAAAAAGAAAAGGAAGGAGTGGGATGGAATGCAATGGTTGGAGGGAATGGCTTCACTTTCCGGTGAGAAATTACTCCCACTGCAAGGACATCGTAAGCGGATTTCCCAGCATGACTGGTTTCTTTCCATAACAAAATGAACAGAAGTGATTGAGGGACATAATGGAAAGGGGGAATGAACTATGGAAAAAGTAGGGCTACCCTTTTAACAAATAATCTCAATTTTCTGTGAAATCAGTTGAAACTGATGCAGGCCGTAAATTTTGACTTACAAGTAAACTTTCTTCTAACTGAAACAAATTAAAATGGCAGGGAGAGAATTACTGCATGTAGCCTGTGTTAAATTGATCTTAAATTGATATTTGATTCCATTTTGAGAGAAATCATTAAGAGGAACTTGGAAATTACAGTACAAAAGGTGTTTCTCATTCAGCTATTGGGTGAAATGTGTTAACCATCCTTTTCAGAAAAGTTTCCAAGAGTTGTATTTCACCTCCATCTTCTTTAAGTAGCAGTTCCACTCCTCAACAGGTCAACTGACCATCTCCTACTTAAACCTACCTCTATCCCTGGGCCCCAATGTACCTCTCCTCCTAAAGTCTGAGAATATGGCTACTATCTCACAAAGCTTTGTTGGCCTTACAGTGTGTAAGGACTTGTCTTGTCTCTCCACTCAAGAAACTAGAACTCTTGAAACGCTTGGTATTTCAAAAGAAACCTATTGAGAAAGTGATAGGAAAACAAAGAAGCAGGATCTGAGGATTTCCATGAAATTCTTTCAGGGTAAAACAGCTAGAGACCCCTCCCCTCAGTCCTGAGTAGGATAAGCCAATCTGCGGGTTTGAAGTTGTTTTGGGAACTGCAGGCTGAGAAAGTGATAAGAAGTTGTTCTCTGGGGTGGAGGGGCCGATGCCGTGATGAGACGATGCATGATCTCAAAGCTCTGAGATCGCACTCAACACTTTTATTGCTGGGGGGTTCCAATGGACCTAAATCATCCCAAAGAGATGGTGAACAGGAAGATTACATCTTGCTGATCTCGGGGATATCGCAAAATCGCCGAGAAAAGCAAGGCAAAAGTCTTCTGCTGGCAATCAAAATTCCAGTCTATGAAGGCTGACAAAGTCAGGGCAATATGGAGGAGAAATGTTAAGATGGTGAGAAACTTTTATTGTTTTTTTAAAAATGGACTGCTGATGAATCTGCTGAACTGTCTTGTTACAATGTTTACTCACTGAAAGTTTTGCCAAGCCTCAAATTTCAAAGTAAAGGGAGAAATTCAGCTTCTTTACTTAAAGCTGCATAGTCAGGCAGCAGAGTTTTATTAATTGCAGGAAGATAAGTTTTGAAATGGCTTCAAAACCAAATTCTAATTTGAAGCCGTCACCTTCTATTCCCAGGGGCACATCCCCAGTGTCTGGCACAAGGTTGCAGCCTCCACTTCCTGCGCCCCCTGCTGGGGATGTGTTAACGAAAGAATTTTTCTTGAGCGAACTAAGTGTGGCTCTTAATGCACAGACAATTAAAATGGAAGATAAGCTTAGAGATCATAGAGAGGAGATAAAACAGGAGAGAAAAGAGGAAATAAAAGAAATGAAAGAAGAAATCAAAGATGAAATAAAAGGACTTAAACAGGAGTTGTATGAGAAAATCGATGCCAGGGTTCTTAAATTTAAAGATGAAATGCTGAGACTTGTAACTGTATTGACAGAACATGTTTCTGGAATTGAAGATAGTCTAGAGGATCTTAATGATGCCAATACCAACTTGACATTGAAAACAGAGGCGGTGGAACAAAAAATGGAAAACGCTGAAAAAGAAATTATTATGATACAGTATCGACAAATAGAGTTCGCGTTAAGAGTAAGGGGGCTGCATGAGGAGAAACAGGAGAACCTGAAACAGATCCTATCGGAAGCTTTTGACCGCCTGATGGGAAGACCAGGGACCAATATTGACTGGCAAATCGACAAAGCTTATCGCATTAACTCTTGGCTGGCAAAGCAGAAGCAGCTTCCTCGAGACATCGTTATATACTTCACTACAAGAGAGCTTAGAAATATGGTACTACAAGAGTCTTATAACACTAAGCTTCAAATTGGGGGTCAAGACCTGATTGTTTTGAAAGAGATACCACCTCAAATGTTAAGAGCCAGGAGAGACTACACTTTTTTGGTCGAAGAACTCAGAAATCGTCAGATACAGTATAGATGGGACGCACCATTTGGCATTATATTTACATTTGATAGGCAAAGATATCGCCTCAACTCTGTAAGGAAAGCCCGAGATTTTTATTATAATATATTGAAGGCTGGATATCCTGCACCATCTGGACCTGGAGAAAGACCACAAGAAGGACAGGATAGACAGCAAACTACACAACCACCAGATAAGATGGAGCATCTCTCTCTTCTAGAAGTGCAAGGTGTTATGGAACAAAGACCTAGCCACATGATTACTAGACGAATGGAGAAACAAGCTAAAAAGCAACAACATCAACAATCACCGGCCATCGATCAAGGAACTACAATAACAAGTCTGGAAGCAGTGGGAGGAGCTAGGCCTAAGGTTAAACAGGCTATGCAGGAAGCTCTAAAATGCTTCAGCCAACCAAAGATGACAACTAAGATTTTAACATGGAATGTCAATGGACTGAATTCTCCACAGAAGAGAAAGAAAATATTTCATTATCTCAAACAGTTTAAGAATGACGTAATTTGTTTGCAAGAAACTCAACTCAGTTGACTTTTGATCAAGTCAACTGATCAAAAATATTTGATTAACTCAAAACTTGGTCAACATTTTGTAGCTTTCGCTATGGAAAAGAAGAATGGTATAGTTGTATACTTAAGAAAATATATGAAAGCTGAATTAATTGAAGCAGATCCCTTCGGAAGATATATTGCTTTAGACCTAATCCTAGAAGGGAAAAAGACATTACTTTTGGGAATTTATGCCCCCAATCAACAGCAAGATAGATTCTATAGAAATCTTCATGCTAAATTAGTATAATGGGACTATAGTTCCTGCATACTATTGGGTGATTGGAATGGAGTGATAGACACTAAGAGAGATAAGAAGACTTCTCACCCAAATACTAAGATGCGAGCAAAGTTACCCAAACCTTTCTTTGACATCATGGATGACTTTGAATTGAGAGATATTTGGCGAGAAAAAAATGCAGAGGAATATGACTTCACTTTCTTCTCTGACAGGCATCAATCCCTTTCAAGGATTGAATTTATACTAACCACTAATGATTTGCTTTCTAGGGTCAAGAAGACAAAGATTGCGGCTAGGGTCCTTTCGGACCATAACCCAGTTTGGATGGAGTTGGGAAGAGTAGTGCAGGCAAGAAGGTCTTGGAGATTGAATGAAAACTTATTTAGATATGAAAAGTATATTAATGATTGTAAAAAATTGCTATCTGAATATTTTGTTTTGAATATGAATAAGGGTACATCTATGGAATTCGTATGGGATGCAAGCAAAGCGTATATGAGAGGAGTGCTGATGAATATAAATAAAACACATAGAAATAAACAAGGGTTAAAACGAACAGAACTGGAAGAGGAAATTAAGAGAAAAGAGTTGGAGTTAACAATGAACCCAGGCGATACAAAGGTTAAGGAAGCTATTAATATATTAAAATCTCAATTTGACATGTTGATCTCTGACCAGGTAGCCACTAATTTATTATATGCAAAACATAATACTTTTTGTAATGCAAACAAACCTGGCAGATGGTTAGCTTATCAGATTAGGAAAAAAAGGAAAACTCGAAATATATCTAAACTGATTTACAGAGGGAAGGAGGTGTTTCAACAGTAACATCCCATAATATTAAGTATAAGCACTGAAATGAGCATTGCACTAAAAGGACGTTCACATGGGAAACAGCATCATGAGTCACTTAAGTCTGTTCTGAAAAAGTACAATTTCAGTTGGTTGAATCATGTACCAGGGACAATTGAAAAAAATCCTTTATTATTCAGCCTGAGAAAGTCCCTTACTTGGTAATTATTATTTGCCCTTCTTAATATCTTCTTTACTCATTTGGAGTAAAGAAAAATAATTCCTCTTACTGGAATTATTATAATTATCATGAATATATTGTTGCTTTTTTGTATATTGAGAGTTTGTGCATTCAAGGTGAATTCCCAGTGTGCACCGAGCCCTGTTTCCTGTTATTATTAATTATTGGTTGATGATTTTAAATCAAGTCTTAATCGCCAACTCAGGCACCAATTTTGGTGTGGAGATGAATAGAACTTGATTACCTGAATTTGAGAGACTTTTGAGAGAAGCAAAGGAGCTTCTTTGTCCACCTGAAAACACAGATAATCAAGTAATAATTTGAACTTATTTTTCTTTCAGGTCCACCTTTCTTCTGGGGGGGGGGGGATCAGCATGTCATGACTGACTAGAACTGTCACCTACATTCTGCTTCACTCCTACCTGGATGAAGAAAAGGGAGGGGGTAGGATGGAATGCAACCGTTTGGGAGGAATTGTCGATTCCCGTGAGAAATTACTCCCATCGCAAGGACATCCCAACCACATTTCCCAGCATGGCTGGTTTCTTCCCATAACAAAATGAACAAAAGTTGTTGATGGACATAATGGACCGTGGGTGGCCCATGGGGAAAGGGGGAATGAACTATACCAAAAGTAGGGGTACCCTTTTACCAAATAACCTCAATTTACTGTTGAAACTGATCCAGAGCATAATTATTGATTTACGAGTAAACTTTCTTCTAACCGAAAGAAATTAAAATGGCAGGGAGAGAATGACTACATGCAGCCTGTGTTGATTTTAAATCGACATTTGATTCCACTTTGAGAGAAATCATTATGAGGAACTTGGAAAATACAGTACAAAAAGTGTTTCTCATTCAGCAGTTGGATGAAATGTGCTAACCATCTTTTTCAGAAAAGTCTCCCAGGGCTGTATTTTGACCTCCACCTTTTTTAGGGAGCACCTGCATCTCCTACATACACCTGCCTCAATCCGTACAATCCCCAATGTACTTCTCCTCCTATATGCTGAGAATATGGCTAGTATCTCAGAAAGCTTTGTTGGCCTTTGAAGTGCCGCCTGAGAAAGCAATAACTTGTTTTCAGGCGTCTCTTGCTTATGTCTAATGCTGAGACGTAACAGATGGCCCTCAATTCATTGCCTCCCCCCGTTTATTTCCAAGAAGGAAATTCAAAGTACGTGATAGGCACGTAAGAGTTTCGGATATCTGGGGAGGGTCTTAAATGGTACCCACCTTTGGAAAACCCACATAGAGGGTTGAGGGTCTTCCTTTCCTAAAGGACCAGGTTGGGGCAGGCCTGACACAATTGGTCAAATTAGGCACAGAGTTGGAAGATCATTTAAGGGCATCCTTAGAGTAATCTAGCAAAGAGGATTCCCTTCATGAAAAAATGGAACCGACCACAGACTCGGGATTCATTTTACACTTTTATACACCAGAAAAAGTACAAAACAGGTGATTCGGTGGAAGAAATCCTGCTCAGTTACATGAGAGACATGGACAATCAGTCAAACATCCTGTAATATTAAGCACAACCTTTGAAAAGGAAAATGTCTGGCTGGTGAAAGGAGTCACGGAAACCTATTGCAAAAAGCTACAATTTGAGCCAGTTAAAATGCATAGCATGTACACTTGAAAATAAGGTGACCAGATGTCCCGATTTTGGCAGGACAGTCACGATTTCGCACAATTTGTCCCGTGTCCCGCAGTGTTCTTAAAAAGTCCCGATTTTTGTGACCGGACCTGGAAGTAAGCCTGCCCCGCCCCCAGCCCTGTATACCCGTCCCGGCCAGAAGGTATTTTGTCCCTTCTGTCTCCCTGTTGCTCAGCAAAGCAAATTCAGGAAGGTCCTTTGCTAGCAGGCAGATTCTAGGACGCCTGCCGCCACCAAAGACAGAAGGGACAAAGTACCATCCGTTTTCCCCGTGCCACGAGGGCATCAGGAAGACTAGGACAGGGATCTCCTCTCGGCTCCAGTCTGGGAGAGAAGCAGCAGAGAAAGGTAAACCAGCATTTTATATTTTATTTATTTGCTCTCGGCCCGAGCGGGGCAGGGACAACACCTTGCCAGAGGCTGCTGCAGAACTCTTTCCGAAGAGAGGGTTTGGGAACTGGGCGGGCGAGATTGGAGCGGGCAGGCGGGGAGCGCGCTTGCTCCCCTTTCCTATGGCCCGCCTTTCCCCACGGAGCCTGTGGACGTGGCTGCTGGCTGTGCAGGTGGCCTGGAGGGAAGCCCCGAACCTCCTGGCGTGGACCTGGCGTTGGAGATCCGCGATTCCAAAGCGTAGCATTATTTCACTCCTCTCCCGTTTTCTAGGGGGAGGGGGGGAGACGAGAAGCGGGTGGTGGCCACTTGGGGAATATTTGTGTCCCCGGGAGATCTGCTCTTCCCCGCCCCTTACCTCCGAAGGGGAGGCCAAGCGTGGGAGAGAGTGCTAGTGATAATGACTGATTCCTTCCAAACAGGGTGGGGGGGAGAGAAGGTAATTGCAGACCCTGGACTGAAGTTAGAAGGCTGACTCGCTACAATAAGCAGTGACCATTATTTGAAGGAAG
The DNA here is from genome assembly GCF_051295495.1 of Thamnophis sirtalis. NCBI lineage: Eukaryota > Metazoa > Chordata > Lepidosauria > Squamata > Natricidae > Thamnophis > Thamnophis sirtalis. The sequence goes on from NW_028261382.1 coordinate 27,247,326, forward strand.
AAAAAGCGTAGCTGTGTGATGGAGATTTGCTCTTGCAGAACCTGCATCATCTTTTTTTGTTTCCAAATTTAAAAAAGCCTTTTAAACATTCTTATGCCTAAAGGCAAAAAAACCCCCATGAGGCTTGCTGGAGAACGGAGCAGAGGTGATGTGCGAGGGGGAGGTGGGGTGCCGTGGTAGGGGGAGATGTTGCTGAAATAATTCGATCTGTCAGGAACTCGGAGGTGGGGGGGGAGGTCAGTGGGAAGCCTTTGCCGGCCCGATGCCAGACGTAGCTTTGAAGTTGCTTTCCTTTCTACTGAAGCCCCTGCTCAGCAAAACAAGTCCGGGGAAGTCCTTTGTGCCGGCTAGAAAAGCTCTGCCGCGAACTGGGAAGCTGATGCACCCCCCCTCCTCTCTGCCCCCCCCGCAACTGTTTAGTTGTATACTCTTGTTAGCTGATTGCATTCCAAAATACCCCATCAATCTTCCGATGTAACATTTAACCATCCCCGCTGCTAATGAGATGAGCTCTGGTATTGATGTGAGGGGGAATTTAATTTCTAAAACAACAAATGCTATGTATTGTACTAATAGCAGTTTAAGGAAGCAAACCTTAATAAAGGCAATTGACAAGGGAATAAAGATCTTGCATACCTATTGTGCAATATCTAACAGCATACCTTTGTGCTTGCAACAATTAGCTGGGTTAATTAAGGCAGAAGGATCTTTTCTGACCACTTACTGGTTAAGCTTGGAAAAGCACTTTTTGTTAAATTATCAGGCTCCTGAAAAAACTTTTCAATATCTTCATAAATGACTTAAACGAGGGACTAGATGGGGGACACATCAAATTTGCAGATAATACTAGGAGGGTAGGAATAGCCAACATGCTAAATTACAGGCTCAAGATCCATATTTCCCCAAAATAACACCTGGCTTTACTATCACCTGGGGGCCCAAATAATCACTAGGCCTTATTTTGGTGGAAACACAATTTTAGAGTGATTATAGGTTTCCTCTCTAGGGTGGATTCTTTGATGTTTATCAAGGTTTCCACTCCAACCAAAGCTCTTTCCAGACTCTTTACATTGATATGTTTTTTCTCCTGAGTGGATTTTATGATGTATGCAAATGTTTCATTTTTGATTGAAGCTCGTTGCACACTCGACATTTATGTGATTTGTGTCCTGAGTGGATTCTTTGATGTTCATACAGATGTACTCTCCGACTGAAACACTTTCCACATTCGAGGCATTTACTGTATATACTCGAGTATAAGCCTAGTTTTTCAGCCCACTTTTTGGGCTGAAAAAAGCCGCCTCGGCTTATACTCGAGTCAGTGAAAAATTTGCCCGAAATGGAGGAGAAAAAGGGGCGGGGCCATGCCGCTGGGTGACACTCGTGAATGGCCCAGTGCCCCTGTGAGTTTCCCCTCCCTCTGTGTCAGTTTGCCGCGCAGCGCGCACCGCACCATCCCCCCTCCTCACGTTCTAATGTAATGCAGGGCTGTCTTACGATTCTCCTTCCTCCCCCTCCTGCCGCTCTGCAACGATGTCCCACCTCCTCCTTGTTATGGCAAGCAGCCACATAGCGATGTCCCACCTCCTCTGGTACAGTGATCCAATGATAGGAATACTGTGCCGTGTGTCATAGGAGGCGGGACATCGCTCCCGCGGCTGCACGGGACATCATCATCACAGCGGGGCATCAGCATCATGAGGTGAGTGAAGTATTTCATTGAATACACCGCTAGTTTACTGTTTTTCTTTGAAATAAATATTCAAAAACATTATTGGTATCTATTTTTATTTTTGAAATTTACTGGTAGCTGCTGCATTTCCCACCCTAGGCTTATACTCGAGTCAATAACTTTTCCAGTTTTTTTGTGGTAAAATTAGGTGCCTCGGCTTATATTCGGGTCGGCCTATACTCGAGTATATACGGTATGTGGTTTTTCTCCTGAATGGACCTTTAGATGCTTCTAAAGATGTCCGTTATTTTTGAAGGATTTTTCATATTCGTGGCATTGATATTTCCTTCCTTCCTCCAAGATCCTTTGGGTATTGCCAAGTCTTTGGAAGGACGCTCTTCCCTCCAGGCATATATTTGGTTATTTTCCCCAATGGATCCTTTGATGTCTATAAAGGTTACTCCTCCAATTGAACCTCTTTCCACACCCCAGGCATTTATGAGGTTTTTCTCCTGTGTGCATCCTTTGATGTTTATAAAGGCTGCTCCGCTCACTGAAGCTCTTTCCACACTCCAGGCATTTATGAGGTTTTTCCCCTGTGTGGATCATTTGGTGTTTATTAAGGTTGCTCTTCTCACTGAAGTTCTTTCCACACTCCAGGCACTTATGAGCTTTTTCTCCTGAATGGACCTTTATATGGCTCTTCTGGTGTGGCCTGTCCGCCCTTCCTGCCTTAGTTCGCCCCTCCCCCCCAACCTGCTCCCTTTTCAAGACGGGGCTGCTCTGAGGGGTGTGCAACCTTCCCTCCACAGGTCTACCTCATAGGGCTGTTCGGAGGGGAGACCTAAGTGGGGGGAGGGGAGTCCAGACTGACTCCCACAAAGTGCCTAAGGAGGGGAGGGGGCGGATGGGAATCGTCTGTCCTATCCCTCCTCTGGTGCCCCCCGACCTGCTCTTTCTACCCCCCCCCTCCTTCTCCTCATCCCCTGCCCCACCCTTTCCTTCTCTCCTTGCCTCTCCTTCACCCCACCCACTCCCTTTCCTTCTCCCCACCCCCTGCCCCTTCTCTATTTTCCCCCCCATCCCCCTTCTTCTGCGCCCTCCCCTCCATTAATCTGTGTAGTCTTTTCTTTTGGCAGAATCTGTTCTAGGGCGGCTGGAATTCATATTCCTGGCCTGGATCGATGAGGGAGAAAGGAGGCCTGAAGTTCAAAACTCGGGGAGAGAATTTCTGTGTCCTCAAACATCTCACCATACTTTCTCTGGATGCCTTTGGGTGAAAGAGCCTTCAGCCCCCAGGCAGAAATAATGGAGGGAGCTCACCTGGGATGATGGAACAAAACAGAACATGGCAAAAGAAAGGGAATGTGATGGGAAGTTCACCTAGAGCTACATTAATGAGTGGAGCTTCCCTTGACAGAGGCAGTCTACATACAAAAATCTGCCTGTTGTGAGAAATGGGCAACTTTAGTGGTTGCTTTGGTCACCTCCTGCAGACATTTGCTTGACATTGGTGTATGTGTAAAAGGTGGAGCAGGTGACTTTTGGTAGGATGCCAATGAAGGCCTGTTATCTCTTAGGGAATTCTGGTGGCTTCATGACCTCATCAATGCAGGCTAAACTGCCAGTTATCAGAATGAAGATGCCCTCCAAGAGGTAGGTTGATGTCTGAAGAGCTCCTGGACTCTGGGAAATCTTCCCTCTATTTGCAGCCAACTTATCAGGTTGTATCCCAAGGGCAAAAATGCCCATTTGGCCCCTTCTTAGGAAAGTCCCTAGGGAGTGGGCGGCATACAAATACCATTAAAGTTTAAAAGTTGAAAGGGAAGCAGGGAGAAATTGGGAACACCCAGCCTTTTTTCCTATTATTTTTAATTATTGGTTGATCATTTTAAATCAAGTCTGAATCGAAAAACTCAGGCACCAATTTTGGTGTAGAAATGAAAATAACTTGATTACCTGAATTTGAGAGACTGAGAGAAGCAAAGGAGCTTTTTGTCCACCTGAAAACACAGATAATCAAGTAATAATTTGAACTTATTTTTGTTTCAGGTCCACCTTTCTTCTGAGGGGTGAGGTGTCACTATGTGAAGACTGACTAGCACTGTAACTTATATTCCGCTTCACTCCAACATGGATAACGAAGGCGGAGGAATGGCATCCAACATTGTCGATTCCTGTGAGAAATTACTCCCACCACAAGGATATCCCAACCAGATTTCCCAGCATGGCTGGTTTCTTCCCATAATAAAATGAACAGTAGTGATTGAGGGACATAATGGACCGTGGGTGGCCCATGGGGAAAGGGGGAATGAACTATGGCAAAAGAAGGGGTACCCTTTTACCAAATAATCTCAATTTAATGTGAAATCGTTTGAAACTGATAAAGGGTGTAAATTTTGGTTTACGAGTAAACTTTCTTCTAACCGAAATTAAAATGGCAAGGAGAATTACTACACACATCCTGTGTTGATTTTAAATCGACATTTGATTCCATTTTGAGAGAAATCATTATGAGGAACTTGGAAAATACAGTACAATTTTTTCTTCTCATTCAGCAATTGTATGAAATGTGCTACCATCCTTTTCAGAAAAGTCTCCCAGGGCTGTATTTTGACCTCCACCTTCTTTAAGGAGCAGTTCCACTCCTCAACAGGTCAACTGACCATCTCCTACTTAAACCTGCCTCAATCCCTGGGCCCCAGTGCACTTCTCCTCCTAAAGACTGAGAATATGGCTAGCATCTCACAAAGCTTTGTTGGCCTTAAAGTGTGTAAGGTCTTGCCATGTCTCTCCACTTGACAAACTAGAACTCTTGAAACACTTGGCATTTCAAAAGAAACCTATTGAGAAAGGGATAGCAAGACAAAGAAAGCAGGATCTGAGAATTCCTGTGCAATTCCTTCAAAATAAAATAGCCAGAGACCACCACCCCCCTCAGTCTGGTGTAGGAGAAGCCAATCTGCGGATGTGAACTTTTTGAGAACTGCAAGATGAGAAAATGATAAAAAGTTGTTCTCAGGCATTGCTTGCTGGAGGCTCCAGTGTTGAGACATAACAGATGGCCCTCAATTGCATCCCTCCCCACTTTCATTCCCAAGAAGGAACATCACAGCACAGGATAAGCAGGAAAAGGGGTATAAAGTGAGGAATACACCCAGGCCTCCCCCTCCCCCAAACAGAATAGGCATCTATGGGACCTGAGACTCCTTTGTAGCAGTTTCCGCTGGAAGACAAACGGACCAATGAGGAAATCCAATTGTCTGGGGAAGGTCTTACATGACAGTGATATTTGGAAAACTCATATAGATTATATCAAATAATGACAGGGAGAAACTTTTAAAGGTCAATTAGCCATAGATTCAGCCATGCCACACTTGTACCAATTAGGCATCAAGTAGAATGTCCTTTTAAAGGCAACTTATTATTGGAGCAAAGAGATTTCCCTCAAGGAAAAGAAGGAATTCAGGACACAGAATTGGGCTTAATTTTATACTTCATACAGTAAGAAAAGTACAAAATAAGAGTTCATCGCATGGAAGAAATCATCCTGTGCAGTTACAGTTACATAAGAGACATTGACAGTAACATCCCATAATATTAAGTACAACCACTGAAATGAGCATTGCATTAAAAGAACATTCACATGGGAAATGTCATCATGAGTCACTTAAGTTTGTTCTGAAAAAGTACAATTTCAGTCGGTTGAATCATGTACCAGGCACAATTGAAAAAGGCCTTTATTATTCAGCCTGAGAAAGTCCTTTACTTAGTAATTATTATTTACCCTTCTTAATATCTTCTTTACTCATTTGGAGTAAAGAAAAATAATTCCTCCTTTTTGAATTATTAAAAATATCACGATTATTATTATACTGTTGCTTTTTTTGTACATTGAGAGCTTGTGCACTCAAGGTGAATTCCTAGTGTGCCTATTCACACTTGGCCAAATTAAATATACAATTCAATTCAATTCCTCAGATACAGTGTGATTGAAGGGCTTCTCACACTCAGACATTTTTATCATATTTTCCCAGCTGAATTCTCCAAGTGGATTCTTTGATGTCTGTTAAACTGTGCTTTCTGACTGAAGCTCTTTCTACAACACACACATGTATGTGGTTTTTCTCCTGTGTGAATTGTTTGGTGTTTATGGAGGCTACCACGCTCAGTGAAGCTCTTTCCACACTTCAGGCATTGATGAGGCTTTTCTCCTGTGTGGATCTTTTTATGTTTATAAAGGTTGCTCCTCTGACTGAAGCTCTTTCCACACTCCTGGCATTTATGAGGTTTCTCTCCTGAGTGGATTCTTTGATGTACATAAAGGCTGCTTCTATGACTGAAGCTCTTTCCACACTCCAGGCATTTATATGGTTTTTCTCCTGTGTGGACTCTTTGATGTCTATTAAGGGTGCACCGCTTACTGAAGCTCTTTCCACACTCCAGGCATTTATGAGGTTTTTCTCCTGTGTGAATCATTTGATGTTTATACAGAATATCTCTAGTATTGAAACACTTTCCACATTCTAGGCATTTATGTGGTTTTTCTCCTGTATGGATTCTTTGATGTCGGCGGAAGTTTGAATGGTCAGTAAAGCTCTTTCCACATTCTAGGCATTTATAAGGCTTTTCTCCCGTGTGGATTCTTTGATGTACATAAAGGCTTTCCCTATGACTGAAGTTCTTTCCACACACCAGGCATGTGTGTGGTTTTTCTCCTGTGTGGATCCTTTGATGTTTATAAAAGTTACTCCTGTGACTGAAGTTCTTTCCACACTCCAAGCATTTATGAGATTTCTCTCCTGACTGGATTCTTAGATGCAATGAAAGTTGTTTTCTCTGGAAATGGCTTTTTTGATGTGCATAAAGATATGAACGCTGACTAAATTTATTTCCACACTCCAGGCATTTATGTGGTTTTTCTCCCCAATGGATACTTTGATGTCTATAAAGGCTGCCCCTCTGACTGAAGCTCTTTCCACACTCCAGGCATTTATGAGGTTTCTCTCCTGAGTGGATCCTTTGATGTATATAAAGGCTGCTCCTCTCACTGAAGGTCTTTCCACATTCGAAGCATTTATGAGGTTTTTCTCCTGTGTGGATCTTTTTATGTTTATAAAGGCTGCTCCTCTGACTGAAGCTCTTTCCACACTCCTGGCATTTATGAGGTTTCTCTCCTGAGTGGATTCTTTGATGTACATAAAGGGTGCTTCTATGACGGAAGCTCTTTCCACACTCCGGGCATTTATGAGGTTTCTCTCCTGAGTGGATTCTTTGATGTACATAAAGGGTGCTTCTATGACGGAAGCTCTTTCCACATTCCAGGCATTTATGAGGTTTTTCTCCTGAGTGGATCTTTTGATGTATATAAAGGCTGCTGCTATGACTGAAGCTCTTTCCACACTCCAGGCATTTATGAGATTTCTCTCCTGAGTGGATTCTTAGATGACTTTTAAGATGGTGTTTTCTTTTGAAGGATTTTTCACATTCTGTGCGCTCGTGTTTCTTTTCCCCTGAGTGGATTCTTTCATGTCTATCAAAGTCTCTTCTCTGACTGAAGCGCTTTCCACACTTCAAGCATTTAAATGGATTATCTCCTGAATGGAGCTTTAGATGGCCCTGAAGATGTTCATTTCTTTTGAAGGACTTTTCAAATTCCAGGCACTGATATTCCTTTCCTCCCTCCTGGACCCTTTGAGGCATATCGGGTCTTCCGACGTACCCTGCACTCTCCAGGACCGTCTCGAGGTCTCCTCCCGTTTCCTCCTCACCGAATCGCCCTCCAGGCAGCGGAGTTTCCCGGGGTCCACCTGGGCTCATCCCTCCTGCAGCCCCAGAGCCTCCAGGCCTTTCCCCGCCGTCTCCCGGGGAAGCCGCGCAGGGACCTCCTCCTCTCAGGCGGCGCTTCCTTCCTTTCTCCCCCCGCCAGGCTCTTCCGTCCTCCTGCAGGGGAGAAAGAGAGAGGCGGGTCACGTTTGCGTCCCCCTCACCGCAGAAGCCCAAGCCGAGGCCTCCCCTCACGTGGACCCGAAAAAACAACCCTCCCAGACTGCAATTCAGTCCCAGCAGCGTCTACTTACATCCGGTTTCTCCGTCTCGGAAGCGAACCGCTCCTTCCCTCTGCTCGCTGGTTCCGAAAGTGAAGGCGCTCGATTTCCCAGCCACTCCTTTCTGCGGAGCCCCGCCTTTTCCTCCCCAGGCACCGCCTCCTTGATCTTTCCGAATATGTGGGCTTTCTCGTCAGGCCCTTTGCATTTGCATTGGGGGGTGGGGTTCTGCTCCATCCCATTGGCTGCCGCCGACGAGACCCCGCCACCTTCAAGATTCTGTTGCCCCGCCTCACGTGGACCCTAAAAAACCCACCCAGACTGCCACTCCAAACATTCCCTGCGCCAAACTTCATCATTCGGGCTTTTTTGTCGCCCGATTCAGATAGGTCCCTCGTTGCCCCTACTGTTTTCAGAAATAGAGGCTTCATGCCCTTTTTCTCCAGAACGTCCGTCTTTTCCCTTGGAGGAACCGCCCCAAGGCGTCTTCCTGCCAATCACCGCCCTCCCCAGAACGACCAATTGACATCCGTCTTCCTCCAACCATCCAGATGGCGCCTGCGCAGTTTAGATGGTTGCTATGGTTCCCCGCGGAGGTGGGGCGGAGGGCTCCCTTTGATCTTTGGGGTCCTTCTTCCCCCTTTCCCCCCTATTGAGGCCGGGGGAGCTCAGGGGCTCTTTTGGGACGTAGACCTTATAGCCGCCTATAAAGGGGAGCCAGTGGGGTCCAGTGGGGAGAAAGCAAGAGAGCCTGAGTTCAAGTGTGGGGCAGCCGCTCTTTCAGTCCAGCCCACCTCACAGGGTTGTTGTTGGGGGAAGAGAGAAGGGAGGGGTCACCGTGGTTGGAAGAGGGAGGGGCTCAGAGAGCTCCAAAAGTCCCTCAATCCAACCCTGAGCTCCAAATTGCCCCCTTCCTTTTCTTGTAATTGTTCTTATCTTATTTGTAGAAATAATAAGGTCAGGATCCAAATAAATAAACTCTCCATATGTGACTCACTCAAGTGTGTTTTTAAATAGCAACTACATGGCCTCTATTCGATGCAGGACAATTATTCTTCCTGGATATAAGAATTCTGAATTCTTCCACAAAAGGAGACTGTCTCCAGTTAAAGAGGACCTGAGAAGGAGAATCTCCTGCCAATGGTTCCTGCTAGTGAATTTCCTCATAGAAATCAATACCTCATTGTTGGAAAAAGGAAACAGTAAATCATGCAATATTGATAGGATCCAAATTGGGTTCTTTTTTCTGGGTCTCTAACAGCTGGATCATTAAGCTATGTGGTATTTTCTTTTGGCAGAAATTCTCCAAGGGGACAGGATTTTTTCCCTCTCTACTGGATTGCTGAATTACTTTGGGAGTCACAAAAAGGTCTCTCACCTAAGGAGAAATCATGGAGGGAGCTCACCTGGGATGATGGAACAAAACACAAAAGAGCATGGCAAAAGAAAGGGAATGCGATGGGAAGCTCTTCCAGAGCTACATTAATGAGTGGAGCTTCCCTTGACAGAGGGAAGAGTCTGCATACAAAAAGCTTTTGTCCACCTGGAAAAACAGATAATCAGATTCCAGAGCTACGTTAATGAGTGGAGCTTTCCGTCCTCTCTTCTCACTTAGGACTATAACCATGCTGCTTGTATCCTTACAATTTATATTGTTCTACTTGTTTCCTACTGTGATTTGTTTGCTTATTAATAACTTACGACTATCACTAAGTGTTGTATCTTGATGAATGAATTTTATTTTTCTTTATGTACACCGAGAGTCTTTGCATCAAAGACAAATTCATTATGTGTCTGATGAAAGAAATGTCCTTCTGGGTTCGGCTCCAGGTGGGGAAAAAGAAACTGGAAACATGGAGATGGTTTAATGGTGGACAGGACCACGTGGCTTGAGTCCTGAACAGGAAAGGTGATTGCATGCTTCAATGTTGGTGGAGAAAAGAGAAGGAAGGACTGAGATGCTGAGACCCTGATTTTATGCCCTCTCTGACCTTTGATCTTGAGCTTGTATTCTGATTGGTTGTCAGACTCCCATGGGGCCATGCAGGGGCAACTCCCTAGGCTGAGTTTTTTTTTTTTGTGTGAATAATTTCTTTATTTTTCTTTAAAAAAAAAAACACAAATATGTCATCATTTGTCAATCATTAAAACATTGAAGTACAATTTTTTTTTGTGTGTATACCCCTCCCTCCCTCCACCCCCCCACCTCCCCTCCTCCTTCCCCCCCCCCGACTTCCCAGAACCCGTACACGGTATAGAATTTTAACTAACACAGTCTAAAATCTATTGAGAAAAAAGAAATAAAGAAATTAATAACATTCTAGATTGACCTTAGCTTCTTCTTACTGAACTAACTTTAAACAATTTAAATCATTTCTGATCTTAAGCATAGGCTAACTGGAATTTCTTAGTCCCGTATTTATTTTGTATATAGTCAATCCATTTTTTCCAGTCTCGTTTATATCTCTCATTTGAATGATCTTTGAGATATGCCGATATTTTAGCCATTTCAGCTAAGTTTGTTACTTTCAATGTCCATTCTTGAATTGTAGGCAAGTCTTCCTTCTTCCAATATTGCGCCACCAACAGTCTTGCTGCAGTTATCAGGTGCAGAGTCAAATTGGTCTCTACCACTGTAAAGTCAGTACATATACCTAGTAAAAATAACTGAGGACTAAACTTTATCCTTCTTTTAAAAACATTTTGCATGACCCACCATATTTTTATCCAAAATGCTTTAACCTTTTGGCAGGTCCACCATATATGATAATATGTAGCATCGAGAGAACCACATCTCCAACATTTAGGCTGTACATTCGGATACATAGAAGCCAACTTTTTAGGATCTAAATGCCATCTATAGAACATCTTGTAAAAATTTTCTCTCAGATTTTGAGCTTGTGTAAATTTCACATTTCTTACCCAGATTCTTTCCCATGTATCCAACATTATTGGTTCCTCAATATTTTGAGCCCATTTTATCATACAATCTTTAACTAATTCTGTTTCCGAATCCATCTGTATTAATACATTATATATCCTCTTTATATGCATTAAGCTTTGATCTCTTATTTGTTTAAACAGATTATCCTCAACTTGAATAAAACCAATTTTTTGATCTATTTTCCACCTAGCCTGTAATTGCCCATACTGGAACCATGTTTGAATTACCTTCTCCTCTTTTAATACCTCTAAAGATTTTAATTGTAATACCCCCCTTTCCGAGGTAAGAAGCTGTCTGTAAGTAAATCTGTCCTGTTTTTGTGCTGTATTCATATTTTCAATTGCATGTCTAGGAATTGCCCACATGGGTATCTTGTCATTTAATTTATATTGGTATTTCTTCCAAACCCGCAATAAAGCATTTCTTAAAATATGACTTTTAAAGTTCTTATCCAATTTTTTGTTGAATAACAGGTAAGCGTGCCAACCAAATACCAGATCGTGTCCCTCAATGTTCAATATTCTATCATTGGTTAAATGAATCCAATCACTAATTACAGATAATACCACTGCATCATAATATAGTTTTAAATTAGGTAGTTTCAGTCCTCCTCTCTCACGTACATCTTGCATTATTTTCATCTTTACCCTCGGCTTCTTTCCTGCCCACACAAATTTGTTGATACCCTTCTGCCATTCTAAAAGGTTCGCATCTTTTTTAAGTATAGGTAACATTTGGAAAAGAAATAAAAATTTTGGTAAAATGTTCATTTTCACTGCCGCTATCCTGCCCAGCAAAGATAAGTGCAATTTCTCCCATTTTTTCATCTCTGTCTGTATGCTATGCCAAAGTGGTTCATAATTATGCTTATATAACTTCCCATTTGAAGTTAAAATGTTAACTCCAAGATATTTGACTTTTTTAACTACCTCACATCCTAGCATCACTCCTAATTCTTCCTTTTGTTTAATATTCATATTTATAGCTAATGTTTTGGTTTTTCCTAAGTTTATTTTAAAGCCAGACACTTGACCATATTGATTAATCGTATTCATTAAAACCCTACTGGATTCCTGCGGTTGTTCCAATATTATGACCAAATCATCCGCAAAAGCGCGGACTCTATATTCTTGCTGCCTAATCTTGATCCCTTTTAAACCATCCAAGCCCCGTATTTTATTCAACAATACTTCCAAAGTTATAATAAACAATAATGGGGACAAAGGACAACCCTGTCTTGTACCTTTTCCAATTTGAATAGAGTCTGTTAAACTTCCATTGACTATGATTTGTGCTGTTTGCTGTTGGTATATTGCTTTAATTGACTGTAAAAAATTATCTCCTATCTGCATTTTTTGCAATATCTTCAACAGAAATTGCCAGTTAACTCGATCAAAGGCCTTCTCAGCATCCAAAAATATAAACGCAGCAGGGATCTGGTTGTTCTTTCCCAAATATTCTAATGCATTAATAATTAATCTGACATTACTTTTCATCTGTCTCCCTTGTATAAAACCTGTTTGGTCCGTATGTATCAATTGTTGAATGACCAACATTAACCTATTTGCTAATATTTTAGTAAAAATTTTATAATCTACATTCAGTAATGAAATGGGTCTATAATTTTTGGGTTGAGTAGTATCTTGATCTTCTTTGGGTATCAAAGATATAAACGCTGTCTTCCAAGATGGAGGGACTTTACCTTCCGTTTGAATCATATTAAATAATTCTCTAAGAGGTTCTACCATTTCTAACTGTAAGTTTTTATAGTAAACCGCTGTCAAGCCATCTGTACCTGGTGCTTTCCCTGGCTTTAATTGCTTAATTACCTGCAGGATTTCCCCCGAGGTTATTGGTTGATTCAATTTTTGCCTGTGTTCTTCTCTAACTGAAGGTATTTTCTCCTTGTCTAAATATTTGTCTATGTCTAAACCATTAATTTTATCCCCTTTATACAGTTCTGTAAAAAATTCCCAGAAAGCCTTTTGAATCTCTTCCTGTTGGAACACCTCCTTCCCTCTGTAAATCATTTTAGATATATTTCGAGTTTTCCTTTTTTTCCTAATCTGATAAGCTAACCATCTGCCAGGTTTGTTTGCATTACAAAAAGTATTGTGTTTTGCATATAATAAATTAGTAGCTACCTGGTCAGAGATCAACATGTCAAATTGAGATTTTAATATGTTAATAGTTTCCTTAACCTTTGTATCGTCTGGTTTCCTTGTTAACTCCAGCTCTTTTCTCTTAATTTCCTCTTCCAGTTCTGTTCGTTTTAACCCTTGCTTATTTCTATGTGTTTTATTTATATTCATCAAAACTCCTCTCATATACGCTTTGCTTGCATCCCATACAAATTCCATAGATGTACCCTTATTCATATTCAAAACAAAATATTCAGATAGTAATTTTTTACAATCATTAATATAGTTTTCATATCTAAATAAATTTTCATTCAGTCTCCAAAACCTTCTTGCCTGCACTACCCTTCCCAACTCCATCCAAACTGGGTTATGGTCCGAAAGGACTCTAGCTGCAATCTTTGTTTTCTTGACCCTAGAAAGCAAATCATTAGTAGTTAGAATAAAATCAATCCTTGAAAGGGATTGATGCCTGTCCGAGAAGAAAGTGAAGTCATATTCCTCTGCATTTCTTTCTCGCCAGATATCTCTCAATTCAAAATCATCCATAATGTCAAAGAAGGATTTGGGTAACTTTGCTCGCATCTTGGTATTTAGGCGGGAAATCTTCTTATCTCTCTTAGTGTCTATCACTCCATTCCAGTCACCCAATAGTATACAGGAACTATAGTCCCACTGTACTAATTTAGCATGAAGATTTCTATAGAATCTATCTTGCTGTTGATTGGGTGCATAAATTCCCAAAAGTAATGTCTTTTTCCCTTCTAAGATCAAGTCTAAAGCAATATATCTTCCGAAGGGATCTGCTTCTATTAATTCAGCTTTCATATCTTTTCTTAAGTATACAACTATACCATTCTTCTTTTCCATAGCAGAAGCTGCAAAATGTTGACCAAGTTTTGAGTTGATCAGATATTTTTGATCAGTTGACTTGATATGAGTTTCTTGCAAACAAATTACATCGTTCTTAAACTGTTTAAGATAATGAAATATTTTCTTCCTCTTCTGTGGAGAGTTCAGTCCGTTGACATTCCATGTTAAAATCTTAGTTGTCATCTTTGGTTGGTTGAAGCATTTTTAGAGCTTCCTGCACGGCCTGTTTAACCTTAGGTTTAGCTCCTCCCACTGCTTCCAGATTTGTTGTTGTAGTTCCTTGATCGATGGCCGATAATTGTTGATACTGTTGCTTCTTAGCTTGTTTCTCCATACGTCTAGTAGTCATGCGGCTAGGTCTTGGTTCCATAGCACCTTGCACTTCTAGAGAAGAGAGATGCTCCATCTTGTCTGGTGGTTGTGTAGTTTGCTGTCTATCCTGTCCTTCTTGTGGTCTTTCTCTAGGTCCATATGGTGCAGGGTGTCCAGCCTTCAATATATTATAATAAAAATCTCGGGCTTTCCATACAGAGTTGAGGCGGTACCTTTGCTTATCAAATGTAAATATGATGCCGAATGGTGCATCCCATCTATACTGTATCTGACGGTTTCTGAGTTCTTCGACCAAAAAAGCGTAGTCTCTTCTGGCTCTTAACATTTGAGGTGGTATCTCTTTCAAAACAGCCAGGTCTTGACCGCCAATTTGAAGCTTAGTGTTATAAGACGCTTGCAGTACCATATTTCTGAACTCTCTTGTAGTAAAATATATAACGATGTCTCGAGGAAGCTGCTTCTGCTTTGCCAGCCAGGAGTTAACGCGGTAAGCTTTGTCAATTTGCCAGCCTTGGTTGGTCCCTGGTCTTCCCATCAGGCGGTCAAAAGCTTCCGATAGGATCTGTTTCAGGTTCTCCTGTTTCTCCTCACGCAGCCCCCTTACTCTTAATGCAAGCTCCATTTGTCGGTACTGTATCATAATAATTTCTTTTTCAGCATTTTCCACTTTTTGTTCCACCACCTCTGTTTTCAATGTCAAGTTAGCATTGGCATCATTAAGAACCTCTAGAGTATCTTCCACTCCAGAAATATGTTCTGTTAATACAGTTACAAGACTCAGCATGTCGTCTCTAATTTTATCAACCTTAGCCTCAAATTTCTCATACAACTCCTGTTTAAGTCCTTTTATTTCACTTTTAATTTCACTTTTAATTTCTTCTTTCATTTCTTTTATTTCCTCTTTTCTCTCCTCTCTATTATCTCTAAATTTATCTTCCATTTTAATTGTCTGTGCATTAAGAGCCTCGTTTAGATTACTCAGAAAAAATTCTTTCGTTAATACATCCCCAGCAGGGGGCGTAGGAAGCGGAGGCTGCAGCTTTGTGCCAGGCACTGAGGGTGTACCCCTGGAAGTAGAGGGTGAAGACTTCAAGTTAATATTTGGTTTTGAGGCCATTTCAAAATTTGTCTGCCTGCAGTTAATAAAGCTGTATCGCCTAAATATGCAGCTTTAAGTAAAGAGGCTTTTATTTTGAAGTTTTAGGCTTGGCAAAACTTTCAGTGAGTAAACATTGTAACAAGACCGTTCAACAGATTCATCACCATTTAACTTCCAAATAACAAAGTTAATGAAGGAGTAAAATTCTTCTATTGTGAAACCAAAACATTTGATAAGCTATCTCTTTTGTTTTGAATTCTTTTGAAGTCTTTTGAGGATTAGCAAAAAGTGTTCGTTATTACCGGAGAAACCAGCCTGCTCGGCGCCATTTTAAAAGCCTCTGAGTAAATAATTTTTCGGAGGAGAAAAAGAGAAGAAACTAAAATGTTGATAAGCAATTATTGTCCTCGCAGTAAACGGATTCAGCTCGTGATAAGATTAAATCAAACAAAACTTAGAGCAGAGTGGGAGAGACCTACTTTGTCCTGCACAAGGCAGTTTGAAATTCCCAGCACGGACAGCCGTTCTGCCTTGGGCTCGCCCCCCTTTCCTTGCAAGCACAAAAGCTGCAAAAATCGAAGAGCATTTGCCAGCAAAACAGTTTCTTCTTTCCCTCTTGCCTGAAGGATAAGAAAACCTGATAAGACGTCAGATGGAAGATCCTCTAAACAGGTACGTAGCCAGGAATTCGGAGGCAGCTGATTTTTTGCTGCCTTCACCAGTAGGCTCCTCCCAGGAAGTCCCTAGGCTGAGTTTTGAATCCAGGTTCGGTTGAGTTCTCAGATGCTATGTGGTGAGTTGGGTAAAGTGCCAATATTATCATGCCTTAATCCAATCTCCCTGGAGCTGAAGTGGAGAACTCTTTATTATGTAAAGGGACTATCTTGTCCTTCTTAATGGCCCATTGACAAAGTGGGAATGGGCAGGAAGCTACAGGCTTTCTGCCCATTCCCACTTTGTGGGTACATTCTGTCTTTTAAAACATGTTTTTTTCTTTTCACATCCAGAGAAATATTCTGCCTTTTCAATATTTCCTAGGCTATTTCATTTTTCTGGGAGAGGGCGGTGATAACTTTCTACATGTCCAATCACACTATTCTATTCTATTCGGTTCCATTCTGTTCTGCTCTATTATATTCATTCTACTCTATTCTATTAACTGAAGAAGTTTCGTGGATGAGAAGTGAAACATCTTCAAGGTAAAGCAAAGAAAATCCAGTTGCCTCTTGAAAAAGCACCTTTGGGATATGATCTCCTGCTTGAGCAGAGGGTTGGACTAGAAGACCTCTAAGGTCCCTTCCAGCTTGTTTGTTCTTATTCTGTCAGCTGACAAGGGAACTTCCTTCATATGTCTAAAAACACCTTGAGAACTTCACTGAGCTCCAACAACAGATTACCTCAGGTCTTTAGTGTAGAACAAGAACATTAAAATGAGGTAAAAATCTGTGGCCCCTCCAGCTCTCGCTTGCCTGGGTTCCCTCCTAGACCCCCTCGCCACCTTGCCTAGGGAGGGACCCAGATGGGGAGGGGGAATGGTGAATGTGGGGGCGGGGCAGAGAAAACCAGACCCCAAGAGCCAAGGTGGCGCAGTGGTTAAATGCAGCACTGCAGGCTACTGCTAGATCAGCAGGTCAGCGGTTCAAATCTCACCGGCTCAGGGTTGACTCAGCCTTCCATCCTTCCGAGGTGGGTAAAATGAGGACCCAGATTGTTGGGGGCAATATGCTGACTCTCTGTAAACCGCTTAGAGAGGCCTGAAAGGCCTATGAAGCGGTATATAAGTCTACTGCTATTGCTATTGCAAACACCAACAAACAAAATCCTCAATCCATGCCAATTTCTCACTGTCCGATGTCCCATCGCCTGGGGAAAAACCAGGTGTTTAAGGTTAAAAGGATGGAGGCCTTTTGAGAATATGGCTGGTATCTTACAAAGTTTTCTTAGCCTTAGAGAGTCCCTTAGAGCGGTTTCTGCTGGAAGGCAAGGGAACCATTCAGGGAATTCAACTGACAGGAGTTTCGGATATCTGGAATTGGTCTTTCATGGTACTGACATTTGGAAAACCCACATATATTATATCAATCAATGACAGGGAAAAACACTTTCATATCTGACACAATAAGGGCCAAATTAGCCCTAGATTCAGCCAGGGAACACTTGCTTCAATTAGGCACCGAATGGAATGTCCATTTCAAGGCCATTTCTTAATTAGACTATTAAGAGATTTTCCTAAATGAAAAGAGGGAATCCAGGACACAGAATTGGGTTTGATTTTATATTCCATACAATAGAAATGGTACAAAATAAGTGTTGATTGCATGGAAGAAATCAGAGTGGATAAAAATATATTAAAAAATAAAAATAAAAAATGAGAATTTTCCTTTAATTAAATCATTTCTTGTTTTTTTATCAAATTTACTTTAATAAAATGCTTTTGGGATAAATATTTATCTCAATCTAATTTTCTTTTTAAGATACATTAATACTTTAGTTTATTCAGCTTGAAATGGAATTTAGTTATGTAGCACGAAGCTGTATTTTCTGCAATATTTACAGTTTTAGTAAACTCATTGAATGAATCCAAGCTCTGTAAGCTGAGACAACATGCCCTGCACTGATCCATTCCCACAGTTTTACAGGAATCATGAGAAAAATCATAAAGCAAAGTTCAGGAATATTCTTTGTTTTGCAAATCTATCCAGACGGCAAACTACATGATTGTTTGGCGATAAATACATTAGTACCAAAGTCTCCAAGTGTGAGGAGGAAGGGGAAGCAGTAAAAATGGAAGTGAAACGGGAAGTTCATCCAGAGCTACATTAATGAGTGGAGCTTCCCTTGCCAGAGGCAGTCTACATACAAAAATCTGCCTTTTGTGAGAAATGGGCAAATTCAGTGATTGATTTGGTCAACTGCAGACATTTGCTTGACATTGGTATACTTGTAAAAGGTGGAAAAGGGAGGCCTGTCATCTCTTACAGAATTCTGGTGGCTTCATGACCTCATCCATGCAGGCTAAATCGCCAGTTGTCAGGGTGAAGATGCCCTCCGGTGTCTACACCATCATTCTTATGACAGGCTTGATATGGTACTAGCAGCAGCAAAGCCTAGAAAGACGGATTTTACAACCGAGTTCACTCCGACCTTGCAATTTCACTCAGGCTCAACATTGAAAGGCAGCTTTCAAAACCTCCGGCTATTTCCCATTCACAGTTATTTCGCCCTTCCAACAGCTTTTCACGCCTGGGATGCCACTGAAGCCAAGCTAGTGAATTATAAGCTGCCTCCACAAAACACTCATTGGAGAATGGTGGCTGCTTTTCAAGAGGCAACTGGACTTTCTGGTTGTTGTTATTTTCTTTGAAGACATTTCGCTTCTCATCCAAGAAGTTCCTTCAGCTCATTTCTTGGATGAGAAGTGAAAGTCTTCAAAGGAAAGGAGAAAAAAAACCCAGAAAATCCAGTTGCCTCTTGAAAAAAAGCTCCTTTGGGACAACCATGACTGAGAATCTCCATATAGATCTGTGTTTCCCAACCTTGGCAACTTGAAGATGTCTGGACTTTAACTCCCAGAATTCCCCAGCCAGCCAGCTGTCTACACCATCAGCTGGCTGGCTGGGGAATTCTGGGAGTTAAAGTCCAGACATCTTCAAGTTGCCACGGTTGGGAAATACTGTTATGGACGGTGGTCGTTTTTTCTTCTTTCCGCCTCCGTTATGGAACTGCGGCGCGGCTTAAGTTCGACGCCCCCCCCCCAACCAACTTTTCTAGCGAGCGTTCTAAAAGTTGACGTCATCGCTTTTGAATAAAAACAGGAGCCGTGGTGTTTTTTTTTCCTTAAGCGTCCTCCGCTGCGGCATTTGAAGGCTGGGCTCGGAGAAGGGGGTGTAAAATTGAACGGTGGGAGAGCCGAGCTTCTTCAAACGAGGCGCTGGAGGGCTGTGTATCCCATAATAACGGGGGCACCCTCCGTCGGCTAGCCTAACTGTTGGGACAAGGAGAGATACGGAATAGCGCCAAAGGAGGAGACTAGCGGTGGTGTTATCGTAGGGCATAACGAAAAGAAAGAGGTATTAAGATAGGCACACAATGGGTCTATGGGAACAGGAACGGGAACCGAACTGAATTGGACTTCGTACGACCACTGGATTCATCATCCTGCCGAAGCACGTTTATTGAGAAACTCCACTTTGAACTGATTGGCCACAGAGCTTTTGGCATTATTTAAGCATGTGTTATTTAAGAAATCCTGTTGTTAACGCTTAATGGCTTTGGAGATTCTCGGCCATCCAGGTCATGGTTAGCCCAAAGGGGCTTTTTCAAAAGGCATTTTGTTTTTCCCTTGAAGATCTTTCGCTTCTCATCCATGGTCCGAACTGAAGAAGCCTCTTGGATGAGATATGAAAAGCGAAGTCCAAATGCCTTTTGTAAAAGGACCTTTGGTTTGTTAACATTGTTAACGATTATTAGATATTTCTACACTTTGATTAGAAAGGGAAAGAAATTGGTTCAATTGATGATTTCCATGATACTTTTAAACTGGTAGCATATTCCAAAAACTGAAACAAGATGCTTTGGAGCACCTACAAAATGTATTAATTAGGTAAATTAAGTTCTGCCTTGAACAGGAGGTTGGGCTAAAAGGTATTCAAGGTCGTTTCCAACCTTCTTATTCTATGTATTAAATCAGAGAATGTGACTATGATTTTATTGTTCAACAGCAGTTGGAATGTTCAAAAATTCAAATGCTAACTTTGGGGTAAAGGTGGCAGGACTGTCAATTTGCTTTTTAGTAATAATGATTGCTTGCAGGCTTGTATAGGGACATGCCTGAAATTATGAATATTGTGTGGGTGAGGAATATGGGTAGAGAAAAGAATTTGAATACCTCTTTGGAAAGACTAAGCTGTGCAGGACATGAAACGGAGAACAATATAAACACCACAATCTGTGACAGGCATCCTAGTTTCAACCTGCTGGTACTCTTTGTTTTCCATGAATCACTTGGAAAAGGAGAGAAAGGAAAATAACACATGTTGGGGGTTGTATAAAATTAGACCACGTGTTAAATGTAGTTTATGTTCAGATGGTTGCCCATTTTGGTTTTAAATAAACAGTAAACTGCTACAATGTTTCTTTTAAAAATGCTACGCAGATTTTTGAAGGCAGGCAACTCTGCACTTCTTCAAATGAAATGCATTTTTGTGCAGAAGCTGTATGATTGATTCCAGAATAAAGTGTAGCTGTTTTAAGGACTTGCAAACCAATGCAGCATTAGTGCCCCTTTAATCCTTGGCATATTCTTGAGCATTTCTTTATTTTCAGAAGCCTGCACAGCCATACTTTTTCCACTTTAAATGGGCATAAAATTGCTGCATCTTTCTAAATTGTAAGACAACAATAGCAATAGCAATAGCAGTTAGACTTATATACCGCTTCATAGGGCTTTCAGCCCTCTCTAAGCGGTTTACAGAGTCAGCATATTGCCCCCAACAACAATCCGGGTCCTCATTTTACCCACCTCGGAAGGGTGGAAGGCTGAGTCAACCCTGAGCCGGTGAGATTTGAACAGCCGAACTGCAGAACTGCAGTCAGCTGAAGTAGCCTGCAGTGCTGCATTTAACCACTGCGCCACCTTGGCTCTTAGATGATAATGAATGTGTTTGTGTGTTTTTAATAAAATCTATTCCCTCAATAATTTTTCATATCTGCTTTTAGGCAAGAAGAATTTTAAGAAAAAGCAGGAACCAATATTTACACTAGAATGATTTCATAATTTTTGTATTTTTCCACCTTGTACAGATTTTCTATATAAAATAGTTAAATATTTTTTTATGTAAATAAGCTGAGCCAGGTAAGTGCCTTGATATACTAAAACAATAACCCTATTTTTTCTCCAGTGTGCTGCTTGGAGAGTCCAAGCATGGGTTAACACAATCTATCTGCCCTAGGACTGAGTGAGTTTTTGCTCTTGGCCATGCCTCCCTTTGCCTCCATTATTTAGTTTAAGAAACTCAGTCCGCCCGTTTGGACTGTTCTGGGGAGCGCTCCAGTCCTAGAACAGATAACTGGACTCCCCACGTTAGCTATATAGTCTAAATTGGTTGCATTTAGTTGAGATTAAAGTTTTGCTTCAGTTTTTTGTTTCAGGTGTTCTATGAGGATCGGAAGATCAACTTACAGGTAGTTTATGTGCTGAGAGGGCTCCGGGCCGTTTCTTCACCTGCTGGTCGCACGCGGGCAGGAACGAGAGGTCGCTTGTCCGGCGAGGGCTGGTCAGCAAGGGGACATTGGGAAGCTTCCTGAATGGCGCTGATCCCCACTGGGCCTTTGTGAGCTCACACGGTGAGAGTGGCGGTGTTCCTCTTGCCTGGGAAAGGTGGCGGCCATTTTTATAGTTTGCATGCTTTTGCTTGCGGCTACGCACATATCGGCCGCCATTTTGGTTGAGCTTCGTGGACGGAGGGAGCAGTTGTGTGCCGTCGGACCAAGGAAGAGGACCTTGTTAAGCCCCTCAGCTGCAGACCACCGCCAGGAAAGCGGGCCTTGTCCAGGGCACCGGCCAGGCCTGCCTTCCTGTTCCCCACTGCTCGGAGTCTCCGAGGGAGGCAGGAGGAGGGAATCTGGCCTTTGGGTGGCCCTATCCTCCCCGTTTGGTCTGCGGGCACACCTTTGCCGGCTGGCAGGGTGCCCAGTGCCCAGCTGCTGCAGTGAAAGTTCCTGTCTGTGTAGAACATCATGGCAGACGATGGCAAGGAGGCACAGGAGGTGCAGGCAGGGCCCTCCGCTAAACGCAGCAAGCTATCCCCTCAAACCAAGGGAAGTAAAGGAGGGAAGGGCGCCTGTAGGAAGTAAAGGAGAGAAGCCTCCCTGGGGACTTCTGGGACTGGTGTCAGGGCCAGGGAAGGTTCCCAACCAGGGGGGGCTGTTGAGGTTAAGGCCCCATAACCACAAGGGTCTCTGGTGAACATGAGCCACGAGGTGGGCTCACCCACGTGGCATGGGGAAATGCAGGACTCCCACTCCTTCCAGGGCAGCAGGTCCCCTTCCCTGATAGACGAAAGATCTGGAGGTGATTCCCCAGAGGCATCCTGGGGTTACCCCGATTCCCCTAGCTCCTCTGTCAGGGAGGAGCTGGGGCCCTTCCAAGGTCTCCTCCCTGCTGAAGAGAGGTCCAGCTCAGAGAGGCATCAGGGCGGGCCTGGTCCAGCTAGGCCTCGGCCTAGGGAGGACAAAGGTTCGGCCTTGTCTGCAGAGATGAAGGAGGTCATCTCCATTGCCATATCCCAAGGGATCGCTGAAGGCATTAAGTACAGGGAGGCGGGGGCATCTGGGACCCCCAGGTCTAAGTGAACCTCGGGTTCCGCTCAGGCTCAGGCTCCAGCCTCTCCGGGCACTTCGGTCGCCACAGAGGAGTCAGTCTTAGGATGGGGGGAGGCTGGAGGTTTTGAATTGTTTGAGGATGAGGATTTGCCTCCTGACAAGCCAGCCTTTACAGAATTGTTCAAACCAACATTGTTGAGGTCCATATTGCATAAGGCCAAGGCGGCTACCGACTTAGGTTCTACCCCTAAGGTTACAGCTGCTGCATCCTCCTCTACCAAGGATCCCAAAGAAGGTCTGTTCAAGGAGACTGCTCCCACTCAGGAGCTAATTCCAGTTCCAGATCTGTTTTGGGACGTAGTCCAGAGAATGGCTTCAGCCTGGTACCTTGACCAATCCTAGCGGAGCGGATAAATCCCTTTATTCCATGGAGGGTAAAATGGAGGATGTGCTGAAACTGACTGAGGTGGATGCGCCGGTGGTTTCCTTAACATCGAGCTTGAACCTGCCAGCAGACCTCCTGGAAGGTCTAAAGGCGGAGGATAAATGTTCTGAGAAGGCCTGCCATAAGACGCACCAGGCGGCCACCTGGACTATCAGGGCATCCACCTCGGCCTCTTTCTTCATCATGGCGTCCCTTCTTTGGCTCAGACAGCTGAGGGCTAGGCCTCCCGCCGGGGGATCCCGGTGGAAGCATGACCTCAGCAAGATCATTACGGCTGTGGAATACTCAGCAGATGCCTCATTGAACACCGCAAAATTTGCCTCTAGAGCATTGGCATCAATGTCACTTCACGGCGGCTGCTGTGGCTTTGTCACTGGCAAGCCGACATGAAGGCCAAATGGAAGCTTGCTTTTTGGGGAGCTCCCAAAAAGAAGGGCGAGCGCAAGGGTTCTGGTTCTCTTCGGAAGCAGTCCTTTCGGGCTCCAGACGCCAACCAGCCGTCCACTTCTTCCACTTACCAGAGACCCTATTCCCAGGGTGGGGATAGGAATCAGAACAGGGGTTCCTTTGGGTCACATGGCAGGCAGCAGCAGCAACATTCCTTTCGGAAGCTGTACGATGGTGGGAACAACTCCCGCCAGTTCCGTAAGGGCAAGTGACCATCACAGGGTCCTCGCATAGGGGGTCAGCTACAGTTATACGCCAATATGTGGGAGGAGATCACCACAGACTCTTGGGTCCTCAACACGATCAGGAGGGGCCTGGTGTTAGAATTTCTCTCTTTTCCACAAAGGACATTAATCCGGTGCCCGACCCCAAAGAATCCCCTGAAGAGGTCCCTTATGCAGGAGGAAATTGCTCATCTTCTCCAGATCAGGGCCATAGAACCCGTTCCCCAAGAACAGGAGAGGCAGGGGTTCTATTCCATACTGTTCTTAGTCCCCAAGAGCTCAGGGGGGTGGAGAGCAATGTTCCCTCTAATTTTCTTTCAGTGTGAGCAGAAAAGTATAGTGTTTGAGCGGCATATTTTCATGCCTGAGCACCTGAATTTTTTTAACAGATGTCACCTAAGACAACAACGAAATCAATATTATTTGAAACTCAAAGTTATGTTTATTCAAGGTACCTGCTTAATTAAAAGTGTTGTATAATATCAGTATCACTTAACAACGCTACTGCTTAGCAACCAAAATGCTGGCTCAGAAAGTCTGGCTTTTGAAGCACGCAAATCTTAAAGCTGTTGTTACAACACCCTCGCACCCCTAACCCTTTAGAAAAAAAACCCCAGGGGTCTTCAAACCTGACAGCTTTAAAATTTGTGGACTTCAACTCCCAGAATTCCTCCTCCAGTCATGTTGGCTCAGAAATTCTGGCAGTGAAGCATGCAAGTCTTAAAGCTGTCAAGTTCTAAGATCCTTGCACCCCTAACCCTTTAGGGAAAAAAAACACAGGGATCTTCAAACCTGACAGCTTAAGACTTGTGGACTTCAATTCCCAGAATTCCTCCTCCAGTCATGTTGCGACGATGTCATCTGCGTGGATCTGCTCCATCTTCGGTTTTTTTCCACAGGGGGCAGGGCTGCCGCTGAAGATGCCAACGAGCCCCCCCCCCACCAGAATAACTGCTGCCGCCTCCCCCTCCTCCTCCAAGAGGACCACCACATTTGCTGCCTGGCACTGCAGCCGAGGTGAAGCCTCCAAAGCTCCCGTAGGCGCCCCCACCCATGGCAGCAACGCCGGTGCCTCCCACTCTGCTCGGAGCACCTCATCTGGGCTCTGGGTTACCCCTGCCGCTGCCTCCACCTCCACAGTGCTTTTCAGAAGCCAGGAGGCCTTTTTTCCTACTCCTACCCCCTTCGTCGCCTTTCTACTAACTCCCGTGGCCTCATGGCTCAAAAGCACGGCAGAGGTGGAAGGGGGAGGGATAACGTGCGGACCAGCTCAGGTGCTCCACGTGGAGGGGGAGGGAGGGGTGCTGCTGACGGGAGCTTTGGCGGCTTCATCTCAGCCGCGGCGTCGGGCGGCAAATCCGGTGCTGTTAGAGGAGGAGGAGGAGGAGGCAGCAGATATTCTGGTGGCAGCAGGGGCATTGGGGGGTTACTTCAGCCGCAGCGCGGGCACAAGCGGCTAGGATTAGTGGCCCACAAAGGACCTCCCCGGGCTTGCTTTGCTGAACACAGGGGTGACTGACGCTAGTTTGAGCGGCCGCGGCCAGCACAAACTACCGTCAGTCGCTCCGTGCTCATCAAAACAAGTCTGTGGAGGTCCTTTGCGAACGGCCAGTTCTAGCTGCCCGCAAAGGATTTCCCCACGTTTGCTTTGGTAGAAATCACTGCGCGGCAGTTAAAACTGCTGCGCGGTGTTTTCTTGCCACGTGCGTAGCCGCGCAGCCACGCACCTTAGAGGGAACAGTGGTGGAGAGCCATCTTGGATCTGAAACGCCTAAATCAGCATCTGGTGGGGGGCTCACTGTCAGGGCCAACTCACACAAGGACTGTGGACCCAGAGGGAAGCCTCCCAAAGCATAAACTGGTTGGAGCTGAGGGCTGCCAGCCTCGCCCTAAGGCAGTTCTCGAGCCTGGTTGCGGGGCACCATGTACTCTTGCTGATGGACAACATGGCCACGAAGGCTCACATAAACAGGCAGGGCAGTACCCACTCCAAAAAGCTCATGGCAGAGGCGGAATCTCTGGGCAGGTGGGCAGAACACCACTTGGCATACATCAGAGCGGACCACATCTCAGGGTCCAGCAATCAGGAGGCAGATTGGTTGAGCAGGCAGCAGATTGACCACTCCGAATGGCAGCTGCATCCAGACCTGTTCCAACAGATTGTGAGGAGATTCGGCAAACCACAAGTGGACCTCTTTGCCACACATGCCAACACACATCTGCCATGATTCTTCTCCCAATACCGTTCTCAGTGGACGGAGGGGACAGATGCACTGAAGTGCAAGTGGCCTCCAGGACTATTGTACGCATTCCCTCCTCTACCTCTCATTCCGCACGTGGTATCCAAGCTCATTGCAGAAGGTGCGGAGAACCTCCTGGTCGCCCCCCATTGGCCCAGGAGGTCTTGGTATTTGGATCTAGTGGGTCTCTCGATGCAGAGACTGTGGAGGATTCCTCAGGATCAGATCTCCCTCTGCCAGGGGGCGGTTCGCCACCTGGATCCCCAGTGGCTGCAACTAGCTGTCTGGCACTTGAGGGGAAGCTCCTGAGGAGGCAGAAGATCTTGGACATGGTCATTCACACTATCCAGGCTCCCAGGAGGCCTTTGACCACCAGGATATACAAGCTGACCTGGGTTGCGTTTTCTTCCTGGGGCCAGAAACAAGGCATAAGGGATGTGTCCGTGTCTGTTCCCCAGCTGCTGGACTTTCTGCAGGAGGGTTTGGACAGGGGTCTGGCCCCCAGCACTCTCCAACGTCAGGTTGTGGCCCTTTCTACCATCCTGATCAAGGGGTCCTCCTGGCCCTTGAGCCAAGACCCGCAGGTCAAGAGTTTCCTGAAGGAAGCGACAAACATCTGCCCCCGAGCTGTTCACCGTTACCCGTCCTGGGACCTGCCATTCATCTGGGGTCGCTTGGTCACAAAGCGTCTTCCCACACCATTGGGCGTTGGTTGCAGGCCTGCATCAAGCTTGCCTACGAACATCAGGGCAGGTCTGTGCTTAGCTGGGTGATTGCGCGTTCGATGAGGAGCGCTGCCACTTCTGCGGCTTGGGCGACCCAGGCATCTATTCTCGATGTATGCAGAGCGGCCATGTGGGCTTCTCCCACTGCATTTATCAGGAACTATAAGATTGACACCTTTGCCTCAGCCAAAGCCTCCTTTGGGCGAAGAGTTCTACAGAAGGTTGTGGATGTTCCGGAGACTCAAGTTTCTTCCCACCCGGGGACACTATAGCTTGGGCATGTCCTACGCTTGGACTCTCCAAGCAGCACACTGAAGAAAGACCGTTGGTTTATCTGAACGGTCATTCTCAGGGCGCTGTGAGGAGAGTCCAACCCCACCCCGGGTCTTCGCGGATGCGAGGGTGATGACTGGACATGACTGTACGGGCTTCCTGCTCGGTGGTTCCTCGTTTTTTAAACTGAATAATGGAGGCAAAGGGAGGCGTGGCCAAGAGAAAAAACTCACTCAGTCCTAGAGCAGATAGACTGTGTTAACCCACACTTGGACTCTCCTCGCAGTGCCCCGAGAACAACCGTTCACGTAAGCCAACAGTCTTTAACTTGAGTATATGTGTACAAAATATTTAAAAGTATATTGATCCATAAGTTTCAGGGGGAAAATATCAGAAAGAAGATTTCTTAAGGGACAGATTTCTCTCAGATCTATATTCTCTATTTTTATCAAAAACCAATTTACAGTTTAAAAATATTGAAAGTTAGCAAATTGAAGTAGAAGATATTTTAGTTAGATTCGATGGATGATTTAAGAACATTTGTCTGGTATCAGAAATATTTTCAGGAGATAACCAGGCTGAGCCCGAGGGAAGGGTCAAATGCTTTATAAGTTACGAGTCCCTGCATGTTCACAAGACATGCAAGTCCAGCCCACCTTGAATGCTTCTCTTCTACTCATTTCCCTTGACTGTTAGTGGGTCAGATTTGTAGAGAGCTTAAGCTTGCAATAAATCTTTATTACTCATGTGAACTTTCTGAATGTCTTGATTTCCACTTGACAATATCAGCAAAAACAAGGCATGCGTTAAAAAAAATCCTCTTATACCTGGCATTTCTCTGATAGTGAAATGTTCACTGATGAACATAATAGCTTTTATAGTCTTATAAAATTAATTGTGAAATTATGCTTCTAGGAATTGACACTTGTAACATCTTTTAGATAACTTATGAAAAGTTGTAAATAAATAGTCAAGTCAGCTTTGCCAGAAGGCAGTGCAAGTAGTTTTTCGGGTTATAAAGACAATTGGGACTGGAATTGCCATTGGTAAGCAATGCAGTGGGGCATTTTCATGTGACTGTGCTGCTTAGGGATGGCGATCCCAGTTTTCATCGTTAAGAGACCATTGTGTGGATCATTAAGCACCGACCTTACATGACAGTGACTTCCAACTTCCTGCTCGCTTCCCCATTGACTCTCCTACTGGAAAGTCAGCAGGAAACTTCAGAAATTGCACTAGCGCCATAGCAGCTTGCTGCAACATTGCAATGGCAAACCAAGTGCCAAGAACCCAGATCTCAATTGTGTAACTGCAGAGACGGCGCGATGGCCAGAACTCTGCAGACCAATTGTAAGTGCCCCTTGTTGAGCACTGCCACAAGTTTGAAATGTTTGCTGACATGGTGTAATGCAAAGGCTGCTCCTATGTGCTTTATGCTGCTTTAGTAAGAGAATTCTGATTATCGGACAGGTGTGCTGAATCTTTTCTATTTGAGGGATTAATGATGCTTTTTTTCTTCTCTACAATTCTTTGTTCCCAGTCATGAAGAAAGTCCGTGATTTCTTCAATAAACGGAGATTAAGAAGAACAGGTACTTTGGAGGATATCAGGTCGGATGTCTCTTTTTTACAACCCCCTCCGGATGGAGGTTGGGGCTGGGTTGTAGTGGCGGCTGCTGCTACTCACTGCTTGCTTGTCAGTGGATTTCATAGTGCCTTTGGGGTTTACATGCTGCCCCTTCTTGATACTTTTGAATCAAGTCACTCGCAGATAGGTAGGTCATTGTTACATTAAGGTTTCCAGCATAGCTTTGATATGTTGTACTGCAGTTTTGTTTATAATTATGTCTTGCTTATTAACAGTCTTTAAGCAAATGGTTTAAACCAGTGTTTCTCAACGTTGGCAACTTGAAGATGTCCGGACTTCAACTCCCAGAATTCCCCAGCCAGCATTCGCTGGCTGGGGAATTCTGGGAGTTGAAGTCCGGACATCTTCAAGTTGCCAACGTTGAGAAACACTGGTTTAAACTATATGTCAATGCTCTTGAAATCCACAAGAATTGGTGTCATTTACATCAGTAAAACATAGAAGTGAGTTGATAATATTTTTTTATGATTTTTTTAAAATATGTTTAATTAAATGCATTTGCATCTTTTTAAGCTTGGATTGGATCAATCAGCTATGCTCTCATTATGATGTTTGGTCCTGTTTCTGGAAAACCTCTGGTGAAGTATGGAGCTATAAAAGTGGCGATAGTTGGAGATCTAGTGACCATAGGTGGTCTAGTGTGGTCATCATGTACTGAAAAGCTAAAAATGCTGTTTTTCACACATGGAATTGTTGTTGGTGTGGGATCAAGTCTGGCCTACACTCCAGCTAATGATTTACATTAAAATCAAATTTTGTCACACATTTCTTCTGTTTTTGAAAACATATTTTTGCTTTTGCTTTTGCTTTTGCTTTTGCTTTTGCTTTTGCTTTTGCTTTTGCTTTTGCTTTTGCTTTTGCTTTTGCTTTTGCTTTTGCTTTTGCTTTTGCTTTTGCTTTGCAGCACTTTTTCATGAGGAAACTTGTTAGCTAAGCTTTCCATTGGGAGAGCGAGTACGTTCAGCGAAGCGTTGTGAGAGTTGTGTTGGAGCACACACAAACCAGCATACAGAGCAGTGGTGGGTTTCAATTAACCAACTAAGAAGAGATAGCAATAGCAATAGCAATAGCAGTAGACTTATATACCGCTTCATAGGCCTTTCAGGCCTCTCTAAGCGGTTTACAGAGAGTCAGCATATTGCCCCCAACAATCTGGGTCCTCATTTTACCCACCTCGGAAGGATGGAAGGCTGAGTCAACCCTGAGCCGGTGAGATTTGAACCGCTGACCTGCTGATCTAGCAGTAGCCTGCAGTGCTGCTTTTAACCACTGCGCCACCTTGGCTCTTCAATATAGGATGTCAGGTGCCATCATTTTCCTAGGGAGGACTTCCATCCTTAAGTAGAAGTGGGCAAAAGGACACCACCCAGGAACATGTACAAACTGAAAGAGAAGCAACGTGGGGGATAAAGACGGAGAGAAATGGAGTTGTTTCTTGGAGAAGGTGGGTAAACTTGGTAAGCCCCTTTTGTGGGTGGCCATTCCTAGCCGCTTGCGCCCGGTGCTGTGGTTGAAGTGAAGCCCCAAAGCCCCCACCACCACCGGAATATCTGCTGCCGCCTCCTCCTCCTCCAACAGCACTGCCAGATTTGCCGCCCGATGCTATGGCTGAGGTGAAGCCGCCAAAGCTCCTGCCAGCACCCCCACCTGTTGCAGTGACGCCTCCCCCTCTGCTTGGAGCACCTGAGCTGGGCCCCGCGTTACCCCTGCCGCCACCTCCTCCTCCTCCAACGTGCTTTTGAGAAGCCATGAGGCCTTTTTTTCCTGCTCCCACCACCTCCGCCGCCTTCTTACTGGCTCCCGCAGCCTCATGGCTCCTCAAAACCACGGCGAAGGAGGAGGGGAGAGGGATAACGCGGTGCCCAGTTCAGGTGTTCCGAGCGGAGGGGGATGTGTCACTTTCATGGGCGGGGGTGGTGGTGGGAGCTTTGGCAGCTTCACCTCAGCCGCAGTGTCGGACGGCAAATCTGGCAGTGCTGTTGGAGGAGGAGGAGGTGGCGGCAGAAGATATTCTGGTGGCAGCGGGGGCTTTGGGGCTTCACCTCAGCTGCAGTGCTGGGCGCAAGCGGCTAGGACTGGCCGCCCACAAAGGACCTCCCCGGGCTTGCTTTGCTGAAAACAGGGTGACTCAAAGTTCCAATTTATTAAGAGAGACATGTTGGCACATATGTAGAAACCTGAATCTGAAAGCTTCCTGGGTTTCCGCACCCAATTGAAAGCTCACAATCTTGCCTCCACACCCACAAGTCCATCACATGGCCCAATATTCCACTGCCATGCTGGCAGTTTCACCCATCCAGTTCCAGTCAGGCTCAGAGAGGTAGAGAACAAAAGATGACCTTGGCTTCCCAGAAAGGAATTTTATTTTGATAACAATACATTCTACTTCTAACTATTCCCCCTCCCAATTCCCTACTAATGAAACAGCATAGTAGAAAAGAATATTAGTGTGGCAGGCCAAAGATCCTAAAAGGAATCGGCTGCAGGCCTGACAATAGCATCACAGGATTTCCCCAGTCTGCTAGGACCCCCAGGTCTGATGGTACAGCCAGGTCCTGAATATTGAATATTGAACAGGATGGACTTTGCCTCACTTCTGGGGGTAAAATATCTCAAAATGGGAGGACCACACCAAAGACAGTCTGCCTTCTGAGACCCAAGTTTAATTCCCTAATAGTTGGGACATGCAGCCTGCTTTCTCTGGTAGGACAAGCACATATAATGAGGAAGAAGCAGTCCCTCAGATCTCTCTTCCCCAACTACTCTCACCTGGAATCAGCCCCGGAGAAAGGAAGTGAACTGGAGCAGCACTCTTATCGCCCACCCTCAATCAAACTCAATCCAGAAGGACTCCATGGTCAATGGTATCAAAAACTGCAGAGAGGTCAAACAGGGCAAGGATGGATGCCTCACCCCCATCTCACGCTTGCCTGGCTTCTTGAGGAGCAGGTGAGGCAAACTGACCATCGCTAAAACCTCCTGAAGGACCAGCTGAATAGCTTTTGGGATCAGGAAGGTGTATGCTGTGATTACTTAAATCTTTTTGATACTGGAATGTATGGTATCATTTGAAAGAAAATTCTGTTTTGGGAAAGGAAGCACAAAAGTAAACAACATATTTTTGTTTCAGGTGTAATGTATGATGCATATGGCAATTATACCATTGGCTTTGTAGTAACTGGGGTTTGCAATATTGGAGCAGCTGGCATACTTGCTTTAATACCCTCGTTGCAAAAATCATCAGTCCAGGCAACAAAAAACTACATTAATGCTTCTGTATGTGTAATAACCAATACCATCGTGCCTTGGCAATCTCCAAGTATTTCATTAGGGGTAAGGAGTATTTGATGACATTTCTTTCTCTAAACAAGAAAATTTCTTTCGTCTTCTTTTTCTTCCTCCTCCTCCTCCTTTGGTAGTATGTGTTCTGTACTAACCTGATCTTTGATAGGCATTTTATCACAATGACCCTTTCAGTTATTAGCATTTCTATTGACAGGTGGTAGAGAAATTAATATAGAATCTTCATCACGGTCTTCGTGATTTGCTCAAACAGGATGTGCCAGCTACATGAAGACACATTTAAAACTCTCAGAGTTTAGAGGTTTTGGCATGAACCCTTGCCCTTTGTGTGGTTCCAGCTATTTTTTAGAAAAAATGCATCACAAGCAACGTATTTGGCTAATTTCTCTGGAGATTCCCCCCCCAATTCTGTTATTTTCTTCATTTCATTCGTTCCTAGACAAATGCAAAGTATAAAAAGTACAGTTTCATTGCCGTTTGCCTTTAAGATACTTAAGGCCCTTTTAATAAATTCCAATAGTAGGGAGTAACCCACTCTGAAATACCTTATACCCCTTTTGTCTGGGAAAAGGCTGCATTACACAGGCTGTTAAAAAATATCAGATGTTCATAAAGGAGACCTGATATAATTACTCTTTCTGTCAGAAATTCATTGGATACAGTACTAAAGCAGTTGAACCCATAGCAGCTGAATGTCTAGATTGAGGCCTCAGTCCCCATCTGTCTCAAAAACTGTATACTTAGTTCTTGTTTAGTGACCACAGTTAGGACCAGCAACTCAGTCATTAAGTGAAGTAGTTGCTAAATGGAGAATTATGTGACGGTTTTTGCATATGATTTTACTTGAGCCTTCCTGCTTACAGTATCAGAAGAATACAACTCCAGTTGTATGGTTGGGAAGGTCCCCAAATTTGATCCTTGAGGAAGCTGGGTAAAAGGTTGGATCTTATAGTCCCTTTCCCTCACTCCAGTGCCCTCTGGAATGCTTGTCTTCATGCTGCAATAATTAGGAGGAGGAAATGAACAGATGCTTTAGATATTTACAATCTTTAGAGAGGAAGTGATTACAAGACATTGTAAGGCTTGAGTTTTGGTTTGGGATCACAATTCTTACAAGCTGATTTAGGATGTTGGGAATTATAATAATCTCTATATATATTTTAAAATTGTCCCAAAGCAGAGTTTGAAGGCTATGTGGAAGGATGGTTTATAGCTAATGAATCCAAAGATTATTTAAATTATAGATTTCAAAAGGAATATGAGTGATCATGATAATAGATGACTTTTAAAATCAGATGTACACTGTCTTTATCTCAGATACATAGTGTGTATTCAGATTACGAGAAGAAATGGAAGAATGCTGTTGAACTGCCATCATTAATACTGTCTTTCATAATACATTTTTTGTTACAGAGTATTACTTCCTCATTCACAAAATCTATGATATTTCCTGCAGCAAGTACCCCAGGCCATTCAAAAGGATTCAGCATGAAATCCTTTAAAAGCATACTAAAGTCAGATACAGCATCTGTTAAGATGACGTCAGAACCTAGGACCTCTACTGGGTACTGTGGAATATATGAAGGCTTTCCCGGATCAAGAGAACGATACAGCTGAGGGGAAATCAGAATTAGCATCTGTTCAAAGTCAAACTTCAATCTCCATGACCCAGGACCTACCCATACCTTGTAAAAAAAGAAGATGTAGTGGTCTTGCATGAGTATGAAGGTGACGAGGAAGCTGAAATTACAATTGGAGTAAGGCCTGGACAGGAGTTAACCGTGCCAGAACAACTCATGAAAAAAGGAAAGGTCAGACTCTAAACAATTGGAGCGTTTTCCTCACAGAAAACAAGATGGGGTGGCTTTCTTAGATGAGTATGAAGGAGATGAAGAAGAAGCTGAAATTGCAACTGGGGTAAAGCCTGGACAAGAGCTAACCGTGCCAGAACTCTTCATGAAAAGGGAAAGGTCAGACTCTAAACAATTGGAGCATTTTCCTCACAGAAAACAAGATGGGGTGGCTTTCTTAGATGAGTATGAAGGAGATGAAGAAGAAGCTGAAATTGCAACTGGGGTAAAGCCTGGACAAGAGCTAACCCTGCCAGAACTCTTCATGAAAAGGGAAAGGTCAGACTCTAAACAGTTGGAGCGTTTTTCTCACAGAAAAGAAGATGGCGTGGCTTTTTTAGATGACTTTATTGGTGATGAGGAAGAGCAGTTGAGATATGTGCCTTCTGCCTCTCACAAAAAAGAAGATGAGTTGGTGGTGGAGGATATGGATGTCCCTAATGATTATCAAGAGCAGCTTAAGAGCACAGCTGCACTGAATCCAACTGAAGGAAATAAAACTTCTACATCATTGAAAGACTCTGGAAAGACTTCCCCACAGAAAGAGCAATGATGTGATATTTGCTAAAGATGAAGTTAGCAATTTACCCTCATAAGAGAGGAAATAGCAATAGTAATACTATTAGTATTTAGGATCAAGTAACATTAGCATTATTAGCATTATTAACATTATTATTAGTAGTAGTATTAACAGCATTTGATCTAGCACATCTGCATGACTTCCTAGTAGCAATTTCTTTGTGTTATTCTGTATACTTTTTCACGCTTGTTTACCTAGCTTTTACAAATAATTGTTTCTAAAATAATTGTTTATTTTTCATTATTTTATAACTTAGATGTACAAACAATTTGAAAAGAACTGAATTCCCAGCAGATATTAAAACCATTTTGTCATTTGCCTATTTTTGGAAAATAAACAAGCGTTTAAATTATTTATTCTTTGTAGCTAAATTGAGTTGAGACCAGTGACGTGCGGTGAAGCTTCTGCCTGGTGAGGCAAAAAGAAAGAAAGCGGCTCCCCCCCCCCCCACGCAGCAGGCTGGAGCGGGAGCCCAGCTTCTGTTTTAAAGTTTTCATTCCTTTTCTAGTTTGAAAGTTGATTTAATTTCCTTGATAAGGACTTAGATCAAAGAATCACTCAGAGCTTTGCAGAAGTTCTTAATCAACTCTGAATTATTACCAGGACAAAATTAATTCTAGGAAGTTTTCCAAGTAGGGCAAATAAAGAGTTGTTAAGAGTTTTTCAGTGTTCCATGATTTACTTATTCAGTAAACACACTGTT
This sequence comes from Thamnophis sirtalis, assembly GCF_051295495.1. Classification (NCBI taxonomy): domain Eukaryota; kingdom Metazoa; phylum Chordata; class Lepidosauria; order Squamata; family Natricidae; genus Thamnophis; species Thamnophis sirtalis. Next base: position 27,282,192 of record NW_028261382.1, read on the forward strand.
CCTTTCCCTCCCTTCAAAACCTTCAAGAGTACAACTCAAGCAATAGTTTTTGAAGTCAAATGAAAGTTGCTCATAGAGACATTTTATCTCCAGAGGATAGCAATTTTTGGACAGGTATTTAACAATAAAAAATATAAGGTCCTACAGGGCAAATGCACATTGTCTTATGCAAGCACATAAAGTTGCTTAAAATGTATAATTCAGCCATAATCTAATACCTGTGCCAACTTCAGAGCTACTGACTATAACTAAAAAAAGAGGGAAATGTGCCTCAGAAATGCTTTCCCCTAAAAGTACCACTGCCACCCACTTGCCCCTGTGGAGTGTATTGTAATGTAGACTGCCTAGTTATTACACTGGACTTGAACCACATCTTCCTCCCTGGTAGAGACTATCCACCCAGCATAATCTCCTCTTGTTAATTTATTTCTGTAGCAGAGAAGGATACCACAAACCCACCTTTAGGGATTTATATGCATACCCTTCTAAAGTTTAGAATAATAGGGAGGAAGTCTCACTTAGCACCTGCAATTTGCAATGTTTGACATTGCTTTATTATACTCTTGCTTTTGGAAAAGAAGTCTACATGCACAAGGAAGAAAGGGGGAGGGACCAACTTCTATTTCCTAAAGAAACACATAATGAACACACAGCTGTGCTTCAGAAGCATTTCCAGTGCTGACAACAATGAAACTCACAGCCTCTTTTTTGGTCTTGTCTGAAGAGTTAAATGTTTGGCTTCAATTTTATTTTTAAGACCTGCACTAATTTACCTGGTTTCATAGGAAGAAAAAAGAATTTTTTTAACTTTTATTTTTATGGGTTTGTGTTAATTTTTTGTTGTCTGTTTATATTGATTAATTTGCAACATTTGTAAAATGTAAGAGGTATATATAATATATGTATATTTCTAACGTACAAAATGAAACTTTTCTTTTCAAAAAATTTTTCTTAGAGGAGAGAAAAATATTTTTTCGGGAAAATTTTAAAAAAGCAGCAGTGAAAGCTCCCTTTTCCCTTGTTTCCCTCCTTCCCTTTTTGAAGAGTAAATCAACATCATGTGATCTAAAGTGAAGGGATGAACACAAAGAGGACATAATTATGTATGTTTTTTAATGCAGAGGTCCATGCTGTTCTTGTCTCTTTGCTTTTCTTGTTTTTGTTTTGTTTTTTACAGGCAGAGGGCCATTGAGTAGGGCCATTCAGAGTGGGTGGGGTTCTGGTTTCTTTTTTGCTCTAGCAAAGGAGGAATTACAATCAACGTTTTAGCGTGCCGGCAGGACTCGCCCCCCCCCCCCATTCAGCGAAACTGCTGGCATGCCTTTAAATGCCCGCTTGTCTTCCGCGCAGGCCAGCACAGAAGGCAAGCAGGCTCTCATGCCGGCACTTTAGCTTGCCCCTCGGCCGTCATTCAGCGAGACATGTTTCGCTGAATAGTGGCTGAGGTCTAAACTGCCGGCTTCCCTTCGCGCCAGCCGGCCATTCAGAAACATGTCCTGGTTTGTGTCCGGGCTGCACGCTTGCACTTTAAAGTGCATGCCGCCTGGCCACAAACCAGGACATGTTTCACTCTATGGTGCGCCGAGGCGGCATGGCTTTAAAAAATAAAAAAATAAAATGAAAAATCAAACATGAAAAATAATAAATGAAAAATGAAAAATAAAAATAGATGTGCCAGCTCACACGCCAGCAGAGGGGGGTAAAAAAAAAAACCACACACACACGCACATACACATAATAAAAACAAATTATATTTATTTACATTACAAATAAATTGAATTCCTCTCCCCCCCCCCCTCTGAACCACATACCTTCCAGCTCCGAAAATGCTAGATTTGGTCTAGCCAGGGCCAGGCAGGCCAGGCTAGTTGCTGCTAGAGTCACCACGTGGATGACTCTGCTTAAACATTTTAAAATAGGCTCAAAACAAAGTGCCCTCTGCAGGAGGAGGCGGGAGTATCACGTGCCTCATTTGTATACGTAATTTTCGGGTTTTAACCCTTTGTTGACACTTAAAAGGTGAAAAAATCCTTAAGCAAAGGAGGCCGATAGTTCTCTAGCCTCCTTCTATTAACTGCACTAAGGAGACTCAGAGTCACTGTGACTTAGAGTCTGGGAGCAACTACCTTGGCCTTTTTAATTATTTTGAAAATAGTTTCCTTTCCCTCAGGAGACCGGTGAGGCATCGCCTCCCCTGCCTCTAGTGACTGCACGTCACTGTCCAAGAGGTAGGTTGGTTTCTGAAGCAGTGATGTGCGGTGAGGTTTATGGCTGCTGAGGCAGCAATTTTTTTTAGACTTGTGGACTTCAACTCCCAGAATTCCACAGCCAGGCATGCTCAGTTCCGATTTAAAGCAACAGCATTTTTTTCTCCTTTGCTAAATAAGTTTCCTTCTTTCTTTTTCTTTTTCCTTCCTCACCCTTCCTCTCCTTCTTCCCTCTCTCCCTTCCTCCCCCACTCTCAAACACACACACACACAAAAAGTTGCACCAGGAGGATGAAGTTTGAATTCCTTCCCCTCCCTCTGCTCCACACATACCTTTTCCAGCTGTTTCAGAGGGGATTTCAATTCTGCTTTGGCCTGCCATCATGAAAAGAAAAGAAAAATGTAAAAGGAAAAAGGCAAGAGCTGAAGTCAGGCTGAGCTAGTTGCTGCCAGAGTCGCCACGGATGACTCTGCTTAACTGTTTAAAAAGGCCTCTAAAAAGCACCCTCTACAGGAGGAGGCAGGAGAACGACGTGCACCAGGAATTTTTTGGCTTTTAATCCTTGCTTAACTCTGCTCGAGTAATCATAAAAAGTCAGACTAGATGAGGGACTCCGTTCTCCTGCCTCCTCCTGTAGAGGGTGCTTTTTTTGAAGGTTTTTTCAAACAGTTAAGCAGAGTCATCCACGGTGACTCTGGCAGCAACTAGCTCAGCCTGAGCTCAGCTCTTGCCTTTTTCCTTTTACATTTTTTTTCTTTTCATGATGACCGTAGTGTGGCACTGCTTCCCCTGCCTCCACGTCCCTGGTCTGAAGGGTTCCTGGTTTCTGGGGAAGCTTTCCTCTATTGGCAGCCAACTTATCAGGGTTGTATCCCAAGGGCAAAAATGCCCATTTGGCCCCTTCTTAGGAAAGGAAAGCAGGGAGAAAATGGGAACACCGAGCCCTGTTTCCTTTTATTATTAATTATTGGTTGATGATTTTAAATCAAGTCTTAATCGCCAAACTAGGGGCACCAATTTTGGTGTGGGGATGAATAGAACTTGATTACCTGAATTTGAGAGACTTTTGAGAAAAGCAAAGGAGCTTCTTTGTCCACCTGAAAACACAAATAATCAAGTAATAATTTGAACTTATTTTTGTTTCAGGTCCACCTTTCTTGGGGGGGGGGTCAGCATGTCAATACTGACTAGCACTGTCACCTATATTCTGCTTCACTCCCACCTGGATAAAGAAAAGGGAGGGGGTGAGATGGAATGCAACGGTTGGCGTGGGGGGGGATGGCATCCAAGCATTGTTATTTCCTGTGAGAAATTACTTCCACCACAATGACATCCCAACCGGATCTCCTAGCATGGCTGGTTTCTTCCCATAACACAATGAAGAGAAGTGATTGAGGGACACAATGGAGCTTGGGCGGCCCATGGGGAAAGGGGGAATGAACTATGGCAAAAGGAGGGGTAGCCTTTTACCAAATAATCTCAATTTAATGTGAAATCGGTTGAAACTGATACAGGACATAAATTTTGATTTACGGGTAAACTTTCTTCTAACCGAAAGAAATTAAAATGGCAGGGAGAGGATGGCTGCATGCAGCCTGTGTTGATTTTAAATCGACATTTGATTCTATTTTGAGAGAAATCATTAAGAGGAACTTGGAAAATACAGTACAAAGAGAGTTTCTCATTCAGCAGTTGGATGAAATGTGCTAACCATCCTTTTCAGAAAAGCCTCCCAGGGCTGTATTTTGACCTCCACCTTCTTTAAGGAGCATCTGCACGGGACCATCTCCTACATACACCTGCCTCAATCCGTACAATCCCCAATGAACTTCTCCTCCTATATGCTGAGAATATGGCTAGTATCTCGCAAAGTTTTCTTGGCCTTTGAAGTGCCGACTGAGAAAGCAATAACTTGTTTTCAGGCGCCACTTGCTTATGTCTTATGTCTAATGCTGAGACGTAACAGATGGCCCTCAATTCATTCCCTCCCCCCTTTCATTCCCAAGAAGGAAATTCAAAGTACATGATAGGCAGGAAAAGGGCTATAAAGTGAGGAATGTACCCAGGCCTCCACCTAAACCAGAATGGCAGTGTGCGATAGGGATCTATGCAGTGGTGGGTTTCAAAAATTTTTAGAACCTCGTCTGTAGGTGTGAACTGCTTTGTGGGAGTGGCTTGACAGTCATGTGACTGGGTGGATGTGGCCAGCGTGTAAAATGTGGTGAAACTCAGTTAACAACGCTCTTGCTTAGCAACCAAAATGTTGGCTCAGAAACTCTGGCATTTGAAGCACGCAAGTCTTAAAGCTGTCAAGTTACAAGACCCTGGCACCCCTAACTCTTTGGGAAAAAAACTCCAGGCATATTCAAACTTGACAGCTTTAAAACTTGTGGACTTCAACTCCCAGAATTCCTCTTGAACCGGAGCTGGAATCGGTTCTATACGGCACTGTAGATTTGTGGAACCTCTTCTATAGAAGAGGTTAGAACTAGCAGGAACATACCCTGGATCTATGGGACCTGGCAGAGAGTCCCTTGTAGTGGTTTCTATTGGAAGACAAGGGGACCATTCAGAAAATCCAACTGACAAGAGTTTCGGATATGTGGGGATGGTCTTACATGGTACCCACATATATTGTATCGAACAGTGACAGGGAGGAGCATTTTAACCCCCTTAACAATGAAGGGCAAATTAAATGTCAGGTCCTCCCATCTGGAGGTACATTGAGGAGGTGGACAAGTGGACAATATGATTGTGTGGGTGTGATGAGAAATCAGGGGGGAATGACAGGCAATGAAGCCCAGAACCGTTTTATACCAGAGGCCCCTTTTGCCACAATCCGATGAAGTCGAGGGTCTTCCTTTCCTAAGGGACCGGGTTGGGGCAGGTCTGACACTTGAATTCTGCCACAACACACTTGGTCAAATTAGGCACAGAGTTGGAAGATCATTTAAAGGCATCCTTAGAGTAACCCAAAGGAAATGCAATGGGAGGTTGACCTGAGAATGTATAAATAAGTCTTAATGGAGCTTCCCTAGAAATGAGCAGCTTGAGTGATTTGTCTCCTTTCCTCTTACAGACATTTGCCTGGCATGGTTGCAGGTAGAAAAGGCGGAGCAGGGGAGGTTTGATAGGCACCTGTCATCTCCTTGGGAATTCTGATGGCTTTATGACCTCATCCATGCAGCCTAAGCTGCCAGTTGCTCTCAGTTGTCAGAGTGAAGATGCCACCCAAGAGGTTGGTCAGTCTTCAGAGGGGCTCCAGGGCTCTGGGGAAGCTTTTCTCTTTGCAGCCAATTTATCAGAGTTGTATTCCAAATCTTCAACTCAATTTCTGTTCTCAGGAAAGGGGAGGTGGGTGAAGATGTGCTCCAGAGATCACCCAGCTCCCTTCCTTCTTCCTTTTAATTAGTACTTGATCGTTTTTAATCATGTGGGATTTTTGCTTCTAAAGCCAGGCGCTCCCAATTTGGTGTGGAGCTGCAAAGAGCTGAATTTCCTCCCTTTGGGAAACTTTTACCTTTCTAAAGGGGCTTCTTTGCTCACCTGAACATACAAATGCAAATCACCAAGAAATTCAAGCAAAGCCAAAATGGTTGATTAAGGGGCATGTAAAGAAATATAATATTCAGTCCAAGTGACACATCAGTAAGCAAATGACCAAACTGTGATTCCCTCAATGGACAATAATGGCTGCAAAAGCTGATTGGAGTTAGCAGAAGCAGCTTAATGGACTGATTAAAGAAAAGAACATAATTCTGTTTTTATTTGGAAACCACTTTTGGACTTCGCGCTTATGATGGGGAAAAAAACTTTGATTTTGGGTTTTGCCAAATAATTTGATACTAGGGAAGGTATGTATTATATAAAAGTACAGTAGGTACAGTAGTAAGTTGAAGTGTTATGTTATTTATTCTACTGTATCAAAGAGCACCAAAGAAAGTAATCCTTTTGCCCTTCTCCTCTCCTTCCCTATTCTGGGACCCGCCCCACAGACTAGGCCTCTGTCTCCCAGCCCACTCCCTGTTCTACAGAGACCCTCCTATTTATTTATTTATTTGTTTGTTTGTTTGTTTATAGGGTTTGTATGCTGCCCACTCTCGAGAGACTCAGGGCGGCTTACAGATAAAAAAGGAAGGGGGAACAAACAAAAAATTAAAAAACAACATTAAAATTCCACAACATTCATAGCTTAGGATGGGGCTGGATAAATCAACAGCCCCAGGCCTGCCGGAACAGCCAGGTTTTGGTCGCTTTGCGGAAGGGTAGTAAGGGTCCGGATCTCCACGGGAAGATCGTCCCATAGGACTGGAGCAGCTACAGAGAAGGCCCTCCCCCGGGGAGTCGCCAGCCGACATTGACTGGCAAATGGAATCCGGAGGAGGCCTAGTCTGTGAGATCTTATGGGTCTCTGGGAGGTAATTGGCAGGAGGCGGTCTCTCAGGTAGCCAGGTTCTATACCATGTAGGGCTTTAAAAGTAATGACTAGCACCTTGAAGCATGTCCGGAGACCAATGGGAAGCCAGTGCATCTCGCGGAGAATAGGTGTAACGTGGGTGTACCGAGGTACGCCCACTATCACTCGTGTGGCTGCATTCTGGGCTAACTGAAGTCTTCGAACACTCCTCAAGGGCAGCCCCATGTAGAGCGCATTACAGTAATCCAGTCTTGAGGTGACGAGGGCGTGAGTGACCATCCGAAGGACTCTACTGGACTGTGGACGAGAGCATCAGGTATTTCTCCAAGCGCCATCTGAAATCCCATAGGGTCCATCAGGCGCCTGGGGCAGAACCACCTAATCGGTTCCTCCTCCCTACAGTGGGGGATTGGTTTCCGAAAGTCAAGCCTCAGTAGGAAGTGATCAGACCATGACAAGGGCAAGATCTTAATGCCCCTCAAATCTAGATCACGTCTCCACTGCTCCGAGAGAAATACGAGGTCAAGCGTGTGATCCGCTGAGTGAGTCGGACCCTGGATTACTTGGGTCAAGTCCATGGCTGTCATGGAAGCCATGAACTCCTGCACCCCATCAGAGTGTTCACCCAGCGAAGGTAGGTTGAAATCCCCAGCACCATAAGCCTGGGAACTCTACCGCCAACTCGGCTACTGACACGAGGAGCGAGGGGAGGGCTGTTGCAATGCTGTTGGGAGATAGGTACGTTAACAACAAGCCCGCTTGACCCTCAAGATCCAACTTCACCAACAGGGACTCACACCCGACAAACTCTGGAGCAGGGATCCTACGAGAAACTAATGACCCTCGGATGATGACAGCCACTCCCCCACCCCTTTTCTGGGGTTGCGGCTGATGGAGCATCTGAAACCCTTCTGGGCACATTTCAGCGAGAGGGACTCGTCCCTCTGGGCCCAGCCAGGTTTCAGTAATACATGCCAGGTCTGCCCCCTCGTCTAATATTAGGTCCCGGATGAGGGGAGCTTTGTGAACCACAGACCTGGCATTTAGCAGCAACAGCTTGAGACCAGGGCCCTGACAACTCTCGCCATCTGGTCCTGGAGTGGAGCTAACGCTAGACTGCAAAGCCCTTCAAGCGTCAGGCAGAGCTCTCGGGTTGCCCAATCCAGTTCCTCCCAGGTTCAAAACTACGGAGGGGATGGGCAACCCCAGAGCTCTGCCTGACGCCCGAAGGGCTTTGCAGGAAGAACCATGGCTTGAGGCGCAAGGACGGTCCTGGCTGTGGAGCGCAGGCCCAGTAAAAGCCTCCCGTTTGGTTCCATCCTCCTCCTCCTCCTTACACAGCCTGCGCGATGCTGCAGCCCTTGGCCGAGAGCTGCTGCCGACGCTGTTGCAGACCTGAGGGAGGGAGAGCACGAAAGCAGAGGCAGGGCGCCAAGCTTTGGTTAAGGCAGGCAAGGGAAACCGCGAGCCAAAAGGAAGTCTTGCTGGGAAGACGCGGTAGCAAGGCTTTAAAGGGCTACCCCCTCCCAGCCAGCCAGCCCATTCCTCTCCCCGCCACCATTGTGTCCAACAGGCCAGGCGTCTTGCGTTTATGGCAGACATAAACGCGAGATGCCTGGCCTGTTGGGACACAGCGGCGAGAACGTCCCAGCCACCTCCGCGCGCCGCCGCCTCGTCCCCCCTCCTCCTCCAACCCCACCACTGTGAAACACACACACACACACACACACACACACACACACAAATTCCTCACAATAAAAAAAATTACAAATTAAATTACACTAAATTTGAATTCCCCCTCCCTCCGTCTGATTCACATACCTTTTCCAGCTGTGGAAACTCTCTAAAATCTCCTCTTGTCCACCCAACGTAAGCATGCTCAACGTAAGCGTGCTCATAAGGCATGATTCACTGCTCCCAGATCAGGAGGCGGGAGAATCAGTGCCTCCTTTGCATACGAAATTTTTTGCTTCATTTTGTAGTTCAGGAACTTCTGTGTAGTTTCTCTCCTTGCCCTTTTTTCCTTTTGTGGAATACTCTTCGAGATACCTGAGCGTAATCATAATTTAGTCCACCTTCCTGGGTGCTTACCTGGCCCTTCCTGGCTTCTCATTCTGGACTCTTGGACTCTCTTGCAATTGTTTTCTGAATCATTGGGCTTCCACAAAAGGCAACAACTTACCTGTCAGAAACCACTTAGCCAGGATGTCGAATGCAAGAATAGCTCCCTTACAAGGAAACCCCCAAAACTACAGAGCTAGAATATGAAACTAGAAGCTTTGAAAGATACCCGTGGCCTGGGACACGCAACAGGTGGCCTGAGATTTAGCTGTTTAGCATAACAAGGGTAAAAGCTTTGGGTAGGACTGTAACCCAGGTAAACAATAAATATTATAGGCATTATTAGTGGGAGGGCAAGGGGTGTGTGGGACTTGGAGGCTTTCAAAGCCTGGGTCCTTCTATCTTGGTATCGAAATAAAAGTTCCGTTCTGTTCCTTCCCCATTTACCTAGTTAACTCTAATTAGTATTCCTAAGGAAAGAGTATTGGGCCCCTGGGAGAACCTTGGGGTACCCCACTGCCTACTTCCCTGCATGTGGAAGGGAAGTTCCATTAAGGCAGGGGTGTGGATCATAAGTCCTTCCAAATATGATCTCCAGAATCCCAATAGAGAGGATGTTTGAAGAGAGTGGCTGCTTTGGCCCTCAGCTTCCCTATAGAGTGGAAGCCCTGGAGTGCTGTCCACGAAGTGGCTGCCATTTTGGAGTGGGCAAAAATCATTGCAGTTACTTCCCACTTTCAAGACAGCAGCATAAATCCTCTTGTCGTGAAGGCCATGCATTGGAGCGGCTCTTTCCTGAAGAGATCTACTCAAAAGATTTGGTCCAGGGGTTAAGGGACAGGGCCAGAAAGCAAGAGATGCAGAATTCTAATACACCTTGGGCATGGAAGAAAGATGACCAAAACCAGCCACCCCATCTCAGCCCAACTGACCTTACAGGGTCCTTGCGGGGAAATGAGGAAAAGAATGTGTTGGATATATCCACCGCTTGGAAAAAATAATAAAGGTGGGATAAAAATAAATAAAAGTGAGCAATGACCGGCAGATGGGGATGAGGCCATGGGACCCCAGGAGGAGAGGAAAGCAGGCCCAATACCTTTGGGGACCGAGTGGGGCTGCAAGCAGTGCCCAGGGGGTCTCAGGGTGGGGGAGGTCTGTGGAAGGCCACATCTGGGCTGGGGAGGTGCTGCAGTGTGGGCCCTATTTGAGCCTTTAGGTTATGTTATCTACCTTTTCAAACGGGGCATCTGATACTAAGTGGACCATGTGACAAGTTTAGAGTTTCAAAAAATGGGATGGGTTTGCAGAGCACTAACATTCAGAAAACCCCTATAAGTTATTTATTTTGTATGACATAGTAGAAGACAGTGATGGGCTGGCTGCTAAAGCAGGGTCATGGCACACACTTGAAAGTAAAGCAGGAAGATTGTAATTGGGGTGTGTGTGTGTCTCTTTGGCAAGAACAAAGAATGCTTATCAACAGGAAATATGCATGTATAAAGCCTGTAGCAATTATGGGTGGTTAGAAAGTTGATAAAAATAACAAGGATTAGACAACTTGCAGACCTCAGCCAAAAGTTAGCAATGGAGATGGCCTGCAGCAAATGAAATGTCTATTAGAAAACTCCTGGCACATTCATTAGCCAAGGCTTAGACCAATAGAACAAATTGTAGAATTATTGCTCAAATGTTTATTAGAAGATATTTCTTATTATTTCACCTTGTCCCGCCTTCTCCTTTAGTGAAAATGTATAAATGTATAAATCTTTCTGAATCCTTTGTTCTTGATTCTTGGCCTTTTGACCAGGAACCCTTTTCCTTGGAATACTCCAATAAAAAGCAATCAGAAAACCTCCACCTCGTGTCTGGCCTCCATCATTGGCTTCGGCACCAGGCTCAGACCCGAATTGGGGACAACAATCTGGGGGCTCATTCTGGGATTCCACGCCTGGATTCAATTGGAAGGCACCAAAGACTACCAGAGGGGGGTCCCTGGATGGGTAAGACTTAGGGGCTGAAAGGTGTGTGATTGCTCTGAAATAAAACTCCCAGTCGGTGACCAGGACTGTGTGTTTCTGCACCGCCAGCTGCCCTCAGAGCTTATGAGTCTTTTGACAGTGATTGAGTACTCTGAAAAGCAAGGGGTTATGCAGAGATCCACGTGTCCTACTGGGTTGACTGAATGCTATGAGCCACTGTCTAAATGAAAACCCAGCCTGGGAAAGATCCTTGGTGACTCCTTAATTGAACTCAAAGGCTGAAACCCTGAAGAAAAGCGAGGAGCAGGACCTGGTGGAGGAACAGAAAGAGGCAAAATGTGGAGGAAAGGTAAGGACTGGACAGGAGGTGTCCCAGGGGATTGGAGGAATTCACTTGAGATCCGGCTTTGAAATTGGAAACTGGTAGCAAAAAGGAATCCAGTCCAGGAGCAACAGAGTTGCTAAAAGGGAAGCTGCCCAAAGATTTGCCGGTGGGTTGTATTTTGCCTCAATCTGAGATATTAGGAGGATTAGATATAGGGATCAAAGGCAGCCTTTTTCTCATTATTGTATGTCTGTCTGGCGTCAACTTCCCTTGGACAATCCAGGGGATTTTTGGCCATTTCAGGGACCTCATAATATGGGACTTATTGAGCAACTAAAAGCAATATTGCAGAAACAAAAGAATAAGGCAGAGATAAAATATTTGAGTTTATTTGTGAAACTTGTTAATAGTCCATTTCTGTTAGAGGAGTGTAGAGGTAGTGTATATATGTTTCTATGTTGTGTCATTTCAAAGACTTGGGAAAGGAGCAAAACATTATTTTTTATTTTACTTTAAAAAAAAAGGATTTGGGGAAAAAAATGGAGTGGCTTGTGAAAGTTCCCTAAAATAATGATAATAATGGTTGATTTGCCTGGAGAAAGTATGAAAGGAAATATTTGTATGTGGATTTTTTATGCAAGCAGTTTGAATGGAGGATAAATGTACAAGTACACTGATGTTTAAATGTTTGTGTGCGTTGAGTCCCTATCCCCAGACTGTGAAAGGGGTTAATTATTTTGATTCCCTTTGTTATAAAGAAACCCAGAGCTCGTCCGGTTAAACTAGTCTGCCACCTGCTACTTACTGAAATGAGACACCCCAGACAAGGAGATCCCAGTAAAAGGGGGGAGCTGAGGAACAACATGATCAAACAGAAGAATGCCCTCCTGCCATTCATATGATTTTTCTCAGCAATGGATCTTTTCATGTTTATAAAGGTTTCCCCTCAGATTAAAGTTCTTTCCACACTCCAGACATTTATAAAGTTTTTCTCCCGTGTGAATTCTTAGGTGGGTTTTAAGATGGTCTCTTCCTATGAACGATTTTTCACATTCTGGGCACTGGTATTTCTTCTCTCCTGAGTGGATCCTTTGATGCCTTTGAAGATGTGCATTTCTCTTGAAGGATTTTTCAAATTCCGGGCACTGGTATTCCTTCCCTCCCTCCTGGATCCTTTGGTCTCCCGAGGCGTTTCGGTTTCTCTCCCCAATGGATCCTTTGATGTTTATAAAGGTGGCTCCTCAGACTGAAGTTCTTTCCACACTCCAGGCATTTATGAGGTTTTTCTCCTGAATGGATCCTTTGATGTGTATGAAGGTTGCCCCTTTGATTGAAGCTCTTTCCACAATCCAGGCATTTATGAGGTTTTTCTCCTGTGTGGATCTTTTTATGTTTATAAAGGCTGCTCCTCCAACTGAAGCTCTTTCCACACTCCAGGCATTTATGAGGTTTCTCTTCTGTGTGGATACTTTGATGTGTATAAAGGCTGCTCCTGTGACTGAAGCTCTTTCCACACTCCAGGCACTTATGATGTTTCTCTCCTGAGTGGATCCTTTGATGTATATAAAGGCTGCCCCTCTGACTGAAGCTCTTTCCACACTCCAGGCATTGATGAGGTTTCTCTCCTGAGTGGATCCTTTGATGTAAATAAAGGCCGCTCCTCCGACTGAAGCACTTTCCACACTCCAGGCATTTATGAGGTTTTTCTCCTGAATGGATCCTTTGGTGGGCATGAAGAGTGCTCCTCCGACTGAAGCTCTTTCCACACTCCAGGCATTTATGAGATTTCTCTCCTGTGTGGATCTTTTGATGTACATAAAGGGTGCTCCGCTCACTGAAGCTCTTTCCACACTCCAGGCATGTATGAGGTTTTTCTCCTGAATGGACCCTTTGGTGGGCATGAAGAGTGCTCCTCCGACTGAAGCTCTTTCCACACACCAGGCATTTCTTCAGTTTCTCGACCCAATGGATCCTTTGATGTCTATAAAGGCTGCTCCTACAATTGAAGCTCTTTCCACACTCGAGGCATTTATGAGGTTTTTCTCCTGAATGGATCCTTTGATGTATATATAGGCTGCTCCTCCGACTGAAGCTCTTTCCACACTCGAGGCATTTATGAGGTTTTTCTCCTGAATGGATACTTTGATGTCTATAAACGCTGCCCCTCTGACTGAAGCTCTTTCCACACTCCAGGCATTGATGAGGTTTCTCTCCTGTATGGATTATTAGATGCGTTTGAAGATGCTGTTTTCTCTTAAAGGATTTTTCACATTCCGGGCACTGGTATTTCTCTTCCTCCTCCTGGATCCTTTGGGTATTCCGTGGTCTTCTGAAGGACCCTCTAACCACCAGGCATTTCTTTCCTTTCTCTCCCCAATGGATCCTTTGATGTCTTTGAAGATGGTTATTTGTTTTGAAGGATTTTTCGCATTCTGGGCACCGATATTTCTTTCCTCCCTCCTGGATCCTTTGGGTCTTCCGGCGTCTTCGGAAGGATCTTCCGTCCTCCAGAACTGTCTTTGAGTCTCCGCCCGTTTCCTTCTCTCCGCATCCGCCTCCAGGCCGCCGCCTTTCTCGGTGTCCCCCTGGGCTCATCCCTCCTGCAGCCCCGGAGCCTCCCGGCGTTTCCTCGCCGTCTCCCGGGGAAAGCGTGCCAGGACAGGTCAGGGCTGCTCCGCGGGGCACGCTCTCTTCCTCCTCCTCTCCGGCGGCGGTTCCTTCCTTCCCCCGCCGGGCACCTCGGTCCTTCTGCAGGTAAGAGAGAGAGGCGGGTCACGGCGGCGTCCCTTTCCCCGCAGAGGAGGCCCAGGCCGAAGACTTCGTCTCTCGCAGTCCCTGCGAACCCTGCCTCCTTCCCACCTTCCCCCCACCCCCGACTAGCCCTCGGCCTCCCAATCTTGCCCGCCTCCCTCAATCCCTTCAGGGCCTTCCCACTCCGGAGAGACCTCACTCCCGGACTGCGACTCCCAGAATCCCTGCGCCAAACCTGCATTATCCGGGCTCTTCTGTCGCCGATCCAGGCACCTTCCCCGTTCTCCGTTTAGTTTCCGGAAGTGGAAGCTTCCCTGTCTTTACGCTCTTCCAGGTAGGAAAGCCGAAGCTCCTCCTGTTCCTCTGAAAGGACCGCCCCAAGCCGTCCTCCTGCTAATCACCGCCGTCCCCAGAACGGCCAATTGGAGTCCGCCTTCCTTCAAAGAGCCAGAGGGCGCCTGCGCGTTGCCGAGGTTTGTTATGGTTGCCATGGGGAGATGGGCCGAAGGGAACCTATGAAGTTTGTGGTCCGGTCTGCTTCCCCGCTGCCCGCATCCAGTCAGGGGGAGATTGTGGTGGTGGTGGTGCGGCTTCTGGGTGTGTATTTCCCTTCCCTCGTCGGAATGTCTCCCCCCCTAACAAATGGGGTGGGGGCACCCTTCCTTTAGAAGGATCGCCCCAAAGAGTCCTCCAGCCAAACGCCGCCGACTCCAGAGCGACCAATCGGAGCCCTCCATTTTCAGTCAGCCAGAGAGCGCCTGCGCAGTGCCGAGTGAGGCTG